>NW_008685132.1:131209-131927 GCF_000695815.1 Acanthisitta chloris | reverse complement strand
CACGAGGGTTGGGAATGAAGTACAGAGGTTTCCTTATAGAATGATATAGTTTTCTCGCCCATCATTGGATGGTCGGGCCCTGCCCCCCGGTTTTTGGCATCTCCCTGCCCAGGGCTCTGCTCCTGGCAGTCCCACAAATCTCTACCTGCGATTTCAAGGTGTCTCTCGGCAGATGAAAACGGAGCATCTCCCTGCCCAGTGCCCTGCGCCTGGCAACCCTACAAGTCTCTTTCAGGCTGCCTCTCGGCAGGTGAAAATGAGGGGCAATGCTTATTTACCTATTTCTTTTGGGGACGTCCTTAGAAAGCAAAGTGACCAGGCTGCTTGTAGGACAAACCCCCTGGTTGTAGGAATGAGGTTATTGCAGACGTTGGGAAGGGGCTGTGTCACGGAACAGGAGCACAGCACTGATTTGGGTGGCAGCAGGGGATGTCCATCCCTCTGCGGCTCTCTCACTCTACCTGTGCTCTCCAGGTGAGCTGCAGCTGCTTAAAACACACCAGTTCTCCCCAGCTTTGTTTGTCTGCAGGGGAATTGCCGACGAGGACACGTTAATACAAGCCAGAGGTGTGGGCGTTTTATGCATTTGTGTGGGGAAAATGGATCAAGCCCACAAACTCATCTTGCAGAGGACAGGCAGCCAACGCAAGGGGATGATTTCCAGTCGCTACAGGCCCCAGACCAGACAGTTTTCACCTGATGACTCAAAGCCGAAACC
>NW_008685132.1:128164-131190 GCF_000695815.1 Acanthisitta chloris | reverse complement strand
TTATGAGGAGTGTAAATACTTCAGATTAACAGGATTAGGGGATTCTCCTAGCCCAGGGGTGCAGAGGGGAGCCACAGAGAGCCTGAACATCTGTGCCTCTCTACACATCCACACGGGCAGTGCCTCAAGGGTTGGGTGTTCCTGTGTGTCTGCACGAAAGGCAGGTTGACAGTTAGATGTCTCATCCCCAAAAGAGAGCATGCCCTGCTCACTCCTCTTGCACAGTCCAGGGTCTTCACCACAAGCTTTTATCAGCTTCTTTTAGCTTTAAGTGAAGGTGAGTGACTACAATCCTGCCAAGCAACAACCAACTCCTCAGCCCAAACCCACAGCAATAATCACACTCCCATTTTATATCAGTGGTACCAAGGTGACACCTGTGGACTCAGAATCGTTTTGTACCAATGTGAAGGATAAAGGGATGTCTCTACCCTCAGACTGGAGCTACATCAACACTAATCCTGGCCTCAGCACAAGGAGCTTGGCCTTTGCCTCGGCAGGAACAGGAAAATGCTCCTTGTTTTAAAAACTGTGCTCTGCAGATTTCTGAGGGTCCCAAGCAGACAGGAGGGTTCACGAGCTGTGCACAGCATGGAGCATCCTTGGTTTGCCTTCCACTGGGCTGCTGTGGGGTTCTGCTCACCTCAAATACCCCCCTGGCTGCTCAGAAGAAAGGAAGGCTGACACAATCACAGAGACATAAGTGATGCTTTGCCTTCCAGCCACTGTTTTTCATATGTCTGCTTTTTATTCTTAATTCAGTTGTGATCCCCAGAGAGCGAAGGCGTGGGGAAGCTGTAACGTCACAGGCAGCTGTGTGTGTGCCCTGAGCACAGATGCCCCTGCAGTGGATGGCTTAGGAGGTAGGATAGGAATGAAGGAGCTAAGATAGTTCCTTACCTCCAGATTCACCTAGCCATAGTAGAATCTTTCTTAGACAGATACAAATACAGAAGAGTTGAGGGAAGCGCAAAATCAGCACAGACTGGAACAACATAACTTGAACCAGAGGACAAGCAGCCTGACAGACTGTGCAATTTCTCTCTTCAGGCCTTTTCTCTAAATTTTTTTTTTTTAATTTTAAAAACCAGCTCATCATAATTACAGGCTCTAACTTCCCAATCTTCCTCTAAAACCAACACAGAAATAACTTCAGAGAATTACCTAGTTTAGTTTTCCCTCAAGGGCAGATGCAGGAGAACATTCACCCTAAATGGGGGCAAAAAGCTTGGGAGCTCTTGAGTGAAGATACAAGTAGACTCACACACTTACTTGGGAGCTCTTGAGTGAAGATACAAGGAGACTCACACACTTACATTATTGGCAACATCCTTGTTTTTCTTATGCTTCATGGACCTTCTAGCGGGAGTCTTCTCCTCCCTCCAGTTCCACAGATCAATACATTTTAGCTGTCTCTCACTGACTCAGTTTTTCTACCATCTTTCCAGTTGTTAAGCTGATAAGTGTATGATTTCCAAGGATCAACTCTGTCAAAAAGAGGAGGAACAATGTACTTACTCCTCTTTGACCTCTATTATATTTCCTGTTCTCCACCCATTATTAAAGGAAGATGGTTCAGAGCTGGCTTCAACTTGTTCCTTAGATATTCCAGAGTAATATTCTTCAGGCTTTGCCCTTCTCAGTGTACCTTTTGTTTCTGTGCCCCTCCACAAGTAGGTGCTTGTTGTTTCCTGAAGCTATTCTCCTGGAAGCAGAAAACAGGGAAGCTTACTGTAAAATTCAACCACTAACAGGTCAGTCATTGATTCGGTTCTTTATTTCATCCCATTTTAAGAATAAATGCTTTCTTGAAAGAAACAAGGTAACGTGACTGTTTGATCCTGAGCAAATAAGAACAACGCCTTTTCCCCCCTGGTATAAGGCACCTGTCCAACATTTTATTAACTTTGCTAATTGCATTAAGCATCCTGCAGTGCTGAACAGTCATCAGCTGCTAATTCCCAGATCACTATAGCTGAGTTGACTGTTAAATGAGAAAAATTCATAGCAGGGGAAAAAAAAGAAGACATTTTAGACCCACAGTAGTAACCAAATGATCATACAGTTCTGAATTCTGATCAGCTCCTAGCAATGATCATATTTTATAAACTGCTGGAAGATGATGTTAGGACTCACACAATAAATAAGAGCTGTATGGGTACAAGTTACATTGATTAATGGATCTTATGTGTTCAGACATTTATGCAAACAAGAAGAATTAGGTTTTCATATGTGAATATTTTATGCAGATTTTTATGCAGATAATTTGTACCTGCTCTTTCATTTTGTTACCTGTAGTATTACATGTGAACATAATAATAATAATTTAAATTTGCATACACAAATTACTGGAAGGTCTGGATCTGACACATTGGGGAGTAATTTCTGGGTGGAAACATTAGCAGTGTGATAACTATTTAGACAACTATATGCAATGAAATAAGCTCTTGTCAAATGAAAATGCATTGTTATGAAAACTGGAATTGGTATAGTTTCAAATAAAAATGCAGCCTGTGAAAAAGAGTTAATCAGAAATTCCCTACTGCTATACTCCTACTTAATCTGAAATTCCCTACTGCTATACTCCTGCTTTTTTTTCTTGTTTCTTTTCTCCATTTCCTGGGGTGAGATCCTGCCACCCAGGAGCAGAGAGCTGGGGAGGCAGAAGCTGCTATGCCATGCTGCAGATGTGGAAAAGCAGTAAATTGTGGCTCAAAGTTGGCAGAATCCCCCCATCTGGGCTGGTGGCTCTGCCTGCAGGGATCAAACATGCATGTGCCAGAGGGGGACCCTGTCCAGGCTGTGTGCACCACATAGGAAATGTTGGCCTTTGATTTTGGTCGTGACAGTAGTCAAGACCTGAATTCTGCTCAAGAACTAAAAAGAGAAGCAGCAAGGTTAGAGGGGACACATGGAAGAAGTTGCAGCTGTCCTGCAGCCACTGTCAGGCAGTGGTTTCCAGTTGACATGTATCCATGTTTTCCATTTTTTGAGAAGCACAAGGGCATTTTGACTGTAGTTTTGTG
>NW_008685132.1:117504-128097 GCF_000695815.1 Acanthisitta chloris | reverse complement strand
CTGTATGGAAGGAAGCAGGGAAAAAAACCAAGAGAAATGAAAGAAATAGCCAGTCAAGCTACTGCTAATCATATTAATTTATATATGTTGTTTATAATTAGCCTGTTTAAACATTCATTTTCTTTCTTCAGTAAAGGCCACATCTCTCCAGGACCCTTGCCATGTCCATTGTCTTTGTGACAGACAGTAAAGATAGGTACCAATTACTCGGCTGTTATTTAGTGAGTACTCCAAAGTACTTTGATGCAGCAGCATTGTAAATTCTCAGCAGCAGCTAATTGTCTCATTTTAATTCATTTTTAATGAGACACCTGGGAGAGTGAAGGAACATCACCAACCCACAAAAACCCCAGAATATTTTTGAGTTGGTCTCCCAGTCTCTCCTTATTTCTGCCTTCCTACAAAAGGACTTTTTGGTCCTAGCACACAAAGGTGCAGCCCCTTCACCCAGCTGTGTGACAGCATCGTTCCCTGCCACACTGTAACCTTCTCACATGGGCAAGGGAGGATAAAGAGGATCTATAAAACATCATGGAAGGAATCCAGAGAGAAGAAGCTCTCTGCTCCTCAGATGCTCCACATCTTCATCCCTTCTGTTTCTCTAGGCAACCAAGCCACATTTCCTGTGTTGTCAGCAGTCTGTAGAAGGGTTGTCTCTCATCATTGCTTAACATGTAGATGTGATTTCCAGATAGAAAGAGAATAAGGTGGCAAAGGGGTATATTTTCTTAATCAGCAGCTGACTCATTCCATACCTTTTTGTGAAAAGAAAGGTGTGCTGTGACAGCCACCAGTCTGGTTTCCTTAGTTAAGACAGATATATCCCCTCTTGGTTCTCACTCACATGGCTTAGTGTTGCTCGCTGTTCTAACTTCAACATCCAGATTTTATTGACTCAACAGGGGAATTAATTCCAGTAATACAGAACTGCCCAAATCTCTGTGGGCAGTTTGGCTTCAGGAAGTCAGTGCCACAGCATCCCATTGGTCTCTGCTGCTGTGATGGCTGGAGGAGAAAGGAACATGCTCCCAGGTGGCTGTTAACCAAGCCACACAAGTAGCTCATAGATCAAACCCAGCCCTGTGAATTGCACCCTGGAGAAAGAGCACTGGACATTGAGAAATGTATGTGGTATGTTCTTACCTTAATTAGAAAGGTACCTGTGGTGACAGATTGGCTATGTTTTCACTGAGGGATTTATCAAAAGCTGAAAGGCACACTCAGTAAGCCATGTGGTTTCACTAAGATACTCCCCTCTCAATTTTGGTACATAGCTGTGCTCTTTTGTTAGGGCTGTGATAATTTTTACCAGGTGAGGTCTGTCAGCAGTCACAGGGCAGGTGTGGCTGGTCCACAGCCACCACAGCAGTTATCATCCCTGGAGCAGAGCACTTGTCCCCAGGGTCTATAACTAAGCCCCATCCTTGCTCTTCATTTTCCCTGACATTCCCTGTCTTTGGCTCTGACACCTTAATGAGGTAAACAGTCAGGGCTATGGGAAGACCCACAAGTTTCAGTAGTTTAGCTGCTTGAAAGCAGCTCTGGATGCTCTCTTACACAGAGCTATGGCTGAGTACTCACAGGCAGCAGATGTGCACCTCTGGTTAGTGCTGGCCTGCCCAGATGCCATAGCCTGGAGTCTCTAACTGGTTTCTCAGGGGAGAACTCTGGTCCAAGCTCAGCATCTTTGATATTTAACAGTATAATGACTTTTAATACTATTAGTATGCCAAAAAATGTGCTGCTTCTTTTGTATATATTTCAGTTGCTTAGTGCATGAAGGAGAATTGCACTTTTGGAGAACTGGGACAAGGGGCTCATTGATTCCAGCAGAAGAGCTCTCGAGCCTCTGGTACAGCCATGGTGGAGTGCCTAGCACAAATGCTCAAGAGTTTTGTCCTGCTCAGCTGCAAAACTCCCCTTCAATTCTGCTGTTTCTGGGAAATGCCTAAGAGTAAGGTGAGCTGGCCCCTTGCATAGAAGGCTGCCAAGCTGCTGAATTTGTTTGAAGCAAGGGACTGGGTCATGTTGTGACCATCTGGTTAGGGAGAACGTCACTTTTGGGAAATGAGCATTCATGTATTGAGTCTACTATTACAGAAAAAAAAAGGCAGCTAAAAGTCCCATAGCATTTAAGAGTCCTTTGTTGATGCAGATTATTTTGACAAGAACTCCAGGAAACTTACTTTCCCACTGAAACCCCATTTTCAAGCTATTTTTGTCTTTACTGTATTTCATCTCCTTTTCTAAGATGGATTTTTTTTCACCACAGATGAGATCCCAATTTCTTTTCAGACTTGGACAATGGTGCAGTTGAAGAGGGTGACAACAACAAGCTGCTTCTCAAACTGCCACACAAAAGACTTCAGTGAGGATATTTACAATAAATACAGGCACCAAGTGTGAGGGCTCCCGTTTCCTGGCAGCACTGCTTTACGCAATTTTTTCCCTGGAAGGAATCCATTACATCAGTGGCCTTGAGAATGTATATTGGGATGGTTTAATCAGAGTTGAAAATCACAGCACAGAAAGGGGCTTCAGTTCTTCTGGCTGGACACAACGTACCCAATTTGGGAGTCACTAAGGAATGTCACTGATATCACAGAGGCTTTAGCAAACGGCTGGTGGCACCATTATGGCCCTGATTCTGCAGAGCACTGAAGCACATGCTAAACTTTAATTTCTTCAATTAGACTTAAATAGGTGCTTAGGGCTGAGGATGTGCCACAATACCCACAGAGATCACAGCCCTGTTCAACAGGTAATTTGTTTTGGCCAGCCAAGCCCTTTGTAGATAAAGGTTTTGTCAGCTTGCCCTACTCCTGTCTGTTGCTTGGAGCTCCCTGTTGACTTTATCCTTAGACTGCCAGGCAGTCTTTCAGGACACAACACTTCCTCCTCCAACATCAAGTACAGATAGGGTTGTAGTTTCTATAGCTCTCCTAACACCAATAATTACAACAGGGACGGATATAAGTATGGGCATTATTGTCATCCCAAATGGAGGCTAATTTTTAGAGGCCTTATCTTTCTTGTGTTTTCCTCCATGTGTGAAATGGGTCTTTACTCAACCCAACTTGCTTTAGATCCCCACGAGGCAAAGTGTCTGTGGGTGGAATGACATCTGTATGAAGGGAACAACTTTATGTGAGGAGTAAAGATTAAAAAGTCTGGAAAACTTCTGACTTCAGCTGATATATTGAGTAATGCCAAGGTTGTGGCCAAGTTCCTTTGTGGCTTGGAAGGTATGGAAATGCAGAATGTTTCTGCAGTATGTTAATCTGCTGATAAGAACCTAAAGCAGAGTTAATTACAGAGCAGGTTCAAGGGAAAGCTCAGCTGAGCCCACAGAGTTGTTGCATCAGTGATACAGCATGAGGTTTGAAAAGGAAGTACAGAATGTAGGCAGGTAACCTGGGAGAGATGGGCCCAGGCCCACTCTGCTCCAACAGTGTAAAACTGATTGTCAGCAGGAGCAGATCCAGGCTGGTAATTGTCAGCGAGTTCCAATGAGTGCTGGAATCAACTGCTTAATTGCGTGAGAGTTGCGAGAGAATGCCAGAGGAGGATCTAACCCATCATCCAGGGGCAAGTTCTAACACTGCTGGACAAACATTTTGCTGAAGGGTCTTTCTTAGCTATCAGGTTTTTATCTGAATTCTATCGACTGCATTCCTAGGAGGAGAAAAAAAACCTGCAAGAGCAAACCCTCACCCAGAGAGTAGTATGTGTTTGACTGACAGTCATGTACTTTTTGTTTGAAATTACATTTTTCAAAGGGGTAGGGTCAAGGGCTTTCTCTTGCAGAAGATCAAAGGTTACATCCTTTGCTCATCTAAACCAACTTGGCTTCAGTGACTCCTTTGTTGATTTGTAGCTGCTGAGTGTCTCTACCAAAAATACAGCCCAGACATGGAATCAGCAGCACACCCATCCCTGCTCTCCAGCTATGAAATAAAACATGATTCATACCTTAAGCACAGAAGAAGTGGAATGCAAAAAGCAAACAGAAGACAAGGTGAAAAGTAATTACATTCCCTTAATTGCAGATTTAAAAAAAAAGTGTAACACCGAAAATTGTTCGTTAGATTCTTTCTCTTTAAAAACCTGTAAAACATGAGCAGCCACTTTATTGAATCCTGGACTTTGGCAGAAAAATAAATATTGTTGTAGGAATTACTGGAACATAACATCTAATTAAAATCTTCAAAAAAATGCCCTGTTAATGTAAGAGCTATTAAGCTGGGCTGAAAGATATGGATCATGTTTAAACTGAAAGGAGGTAAATAATCCATTGCTCTTATGTGATTGCCATTGGCAGAAAAGAAAATAATGTGGAATTATGACAAATGGTGCAGCCAGTAATAGAAGACACAACCAGCATTCCCAAAGGAGACACCACCCACAAGTGGTGAGTAAAGAAAGTAGTAAAGTAAATAAAGTAGTGACAAGACTAAAAGTACAAAATCTATTTCATCAAAGGTAAATAATCCATTGCTCTTATGTGATTGCCATTGGCAGAAAAGAAAATAATGTGGAATTATGACAAATGGTGCAGCCAGTAATAGAAGACACAACCAGCATTCCCAAAGGAGACACCACCCACAAGTGGTGAGTAAAGAAAGTAGTAAAGTAAATAAAGTAGTGACAAGACTAAAAGTACAAAATCTATTTCATCAACCACAGGCTGTAGTGACAAGACTAAAAGTACAAAATCATCAGCCACAGGTTTGAATGTGGAGAATTCTGTTCTGATGAGTGAAATCACATGGCAGAGTAGCACTGGGGTAGATGAACTTTGTCTAAGTCAACATTATGTTTTTTTACCATTTATTCCCACGGTGTGACAGGCAGGTGACTGTATGTGTGTGTGTATTGGGGCACAGACTGTTCTCCACAGACTGTTCAACCTGGAAGGTGATGGTTTGCTTTAATTAGTTTTAACTGGTTCAAATTACAAAAACATTGATTTCACACTTACAGGTTGAGATAGTAGATACTGCCAAAAGAAAAGTTAAAATGAAACTGTGTGCACAGGAGTAGTAAGGGCTCAGCAGCACAGAGGAGAAGAAAACTCTGCAGAGCTCTGCAAGATGAACACAGCAGCCACCATCCCCAGGTGTTGCCTTTTATTACCATTTTCTTAGTGAGAACAGAATGTGATTTTGATTTTTGCCACAGAAGACACTGAGGCTTGCTGTCTGTGATGGAAACCGCATGACTTGAGAACCAACAGAATAATACTGTGTGTGTCCAGTATCATAAAACACAATTTATTTGCTTTTTCCATCAGAACACACTCTGCTCCTGTGGGGCATAATTTGAGAGCTCAACTCTCAGGCTGTCTCTGAAAGCTTCTATTAAGACAGAAATCTCACAGATAATAGAAAACTGTCTCAGGCCCATTCTCTGGCATGTCAGGCTCTGTCTGTCCATTCAGGAGTTTATAGCAAGCTCATCTTTGCAATAATAGAGAGACTTTAAAGGAGGCCTTAAAAGGCCAATGATTTCTAAGAGCATCCCTATTCCTTCACTGATTTCTCTTTTTCCTCCCTCACTTCTGACAACCTGTCATCACTACAGGTCAGCTCTGGTAGAGGGAGAGATCCTGCACTGGGTTTGGAGGGTGTCAGGATTGTTGACACAACAGTGAAGAGGCTAAACTGGGCGTTCTGAACCAATCCCACTATGTCACTGAAGCTGAATTCCCCTGGCAGCAGTAGCCTGTGCCTCCACACGAACCCACTGCAGCCAGGCTCTCCCCAGAGGAGACTCTACTCCTGCTTTTCCTAGAGGAGGGGATCACAGACCTTGGGCTCTTTTACAGAGAGATGAATAAATGAGAAACCAGGAACACAGCAGGCAGCTGCATTTCATTACTTTCTGATTTAGTCATCCAGAGTTAACTTACAAAGTGATAGTAAACACTCTTATCTCCCTGTACTGGGTGGGTGTGAAATAGAACTTGAAGGACACACTCTCAAAGCTGTTAATGGCTTGATTTATGCTGTAGAGGTTTCTAATAGAGCTCAATTAACTTCTTGGTACTGTATCACAGAAGGAGATTGGGTTTATTAGTACCCAGAGATGTTGGCCCAAACAGGTGGTACCACAACCTTCCATCAGCAGATGGAGAGGAAAAATACTGCCCTGTTCTTTCATCTATTTGTTTTAACATTTTTCATTCCCAGCATTCAATTAGTCAGCAAGGTTAATCTTTAGCTAGAGCTCATGACTGTGTTTCTTTCCTCCTTTCTGTTGGACTTCCCTATGCATGAAGCCTTGAGTTTGTACACCTACAAAGGTAGGGACTGACCTGGGGAAAATGCAAAGTTGTGCTCTTGTCCCTCAAATTCTCCCTGGCTGAGCAGGCAATATGTGATTCCCACTGGCTCAAGCCTAGTCCAAAACAACAGCAGCCCCAGCCAAACCACCAATGATGTTCTATTTGCTCTTAAATGTCAAGCTGAGGAATTTGTCCAGCCATGTCACTTCCTGTGCCGAAATCAAATTTCAGCAGCAGAACTGTCCACACCAGCCAGAACTGGCTCTTGGTGCATTTCTGAGTGGGATTATTGCAATTCAAAGCTGTTGGGAAAGGCAGAGCAGAAACACTTCAGGAAAAAAGAAAGTAATAAACAGCAGTTATGCTTCACACATGAACTCATTTTTTTCCTAAAGAAGAAAAAAATAGTGTTAAACCTCAGAAGAAGGAGCCCAGATTGTGAACTTCAGATCTCTTCCCAGCAGAGTTCCCTTATCTTGCCCCAAACTGAAACACAGGCGTGAGAGCACAGAGCAGCTGAGATGGGATCACTCCTTTCCCTTTTGTTATGCGGAAGTTAGGGGAAGACCAAGCCAGGACAGATGATTTGTCTGTGCATTAGTCAGCCAAAGAACTTGTAGTCTTGCAAAACAAAACCACTACCAACAATAATCCAGGCTCTTCAAGGAACACGTCAGGGAATGTAAAAGCTGGAGACTGAAAGACAAGTGGGGAGGAGGGGAATACTTGTCTCCCTGTGACATGAGCAAAACATACTCAATGCTGCACCATGTCAAGGTCCATGAGAACCTCTGAGCAAGACAGGGCTGGACAGCAAGGCCAAAGAACCTCAGGTCAGAGCCATACTAACCCCAGAAGCTGGAAAGCTCCTGTTTGTGGCACTATCTCAACTGAAATTAGGTGAAATAACAACATCACTCTTGATTGCACAGCACAGATCTGTGCCTTTGTATCTCAGAAATGCATTTGGGGATTTATCTTCCTTGATACTTCAGAAAAACAAGCTCTGCAAGACATTGTTGGTTACATACAGATGCGAAACATTGAGCAATGGGAGAGGATTTAAAAAAAGCTCTTTACAAGAATTGGTTATAGGTCCTTGAAGCAAAGAGGATAACTGGACTATGAAATAACCAGTCAATAGAAAAGGATACAGAGAGGTCGAAATCCTAGTAATGGATTTTTATCAGTCCAGGAAAACTAGAAAACACCATCAGGGAAAATTAGATTGGAAGTCTTTGGTTTTGGTGCTGGATTGTGTTTTTAGAGCTGAAGGATATCCAGTAAGGAATGATGCTGTACAAAATTTCATCAGGCAATACAGGGGCTAGACTGAAGTTGGACAGAAGGGGCAGAACAAAGCACAACCCAGAGAGATTTTAAAGGCAAAGTGCACCAACAGAGAAAAACAACCCTCTCTGAATGGTAATCAGGCAAGATCATTTTCCAAAGTACATTATTCTGTGATTAGATGATAAATCTAGGCATGATGTTATTTATTCCCTACAACATCCAAAACTTTTATCTGCATTATTTCCAAAGCCCACAGCTATTTGGCAAACAGGACAGAAGAAGTGTCAGCTGTAAGGGGCTCCTGCTTTGAAGACAAATAGACAAGCAGACAAAGAGTCAAGGAAGGGCTCTAGTGTTTCAGCTGTGTGGCCGAGAGCCACTTCTTTGTAGCATATGGCGCACACTAACAGGTTTATTTTCCCCAAGGAGGATGTATAAACTGTCTGCAACTGCTCTTCACACTTGTCACTCTAAGTCAGATAATTTTTCCAAGGCATCCTGCAAAAACAGCCCCCCAGTTGAAGCTGAACAAAGAATTTGTGGATGCCTTGCAGGTCGTTTGGGGGAGTGAAGGGGTTAGGCTGCACAACCAGAGCCTGGTAAAGCACATGGGGAAGTGTTGGAGAAACCAACGGGGGTGAGATATGAAATGAGAGCCATTAAGTGAGCAGGGGCAGGGCTGGAGGGGACACTGCTGGGAAGCAGAGTTAAATTCGGGTCAGGGAAGAGGAGCAGCAAGTGGCAGCATGTCTCTGCAGCTGTGCCAGCCCTGCTGTGCTCCCAGCCCAGCCAGGTCTCCCTCGGGCTCTCTCCTTCCACCAGGCAGTGCCCAGTGGGTGTGAGGCTTGGCCAGCACCTGCTGCCAGCCCCACCGAGCTACAACCTGCCCCGAGGCCCATTAGACACCGTGATTAATACGCAGAGACCAAAGTGACTGGCAAAGATAATTACACAGCGAGTCAATTGGCTGGCAAAGTTAATTATGCAGGGAGTCAAATGAGTGGCAAACCAAGCGACTGAGGCAGAATAAAGAAACATTTGGCAGTGACAAATGGCAAAACAAGTTAGTCAGACGGGGGGTCAAGCAGGCTGGACACTGGATGTGTTCTCCAGCAGCAGAAGCTGGCACAGTGTCAGCAAACACTCTCTGCCTGGCAGCATCGCTCCGGGCACGGCGCCCAGGGCAGGGCAGGATGGCACAGCCCTGGCTCCAGTGGGACCTGCACCTCCATCAGCCTTCACTTCAATTACTCCATAACCTCCAGTCATTTACCTTCCCCCTACCTCAGGACTGCTCACTGTCCCCATTGCACCACACGAGGAAGTGTTTTGCATTCTCTCCAGCCGAATATTAAGCAGATTATCGACCTGAAAGGGAAAAATATTAACTAACCCAGGAGCCACTTCTGTGTGCACCCTTACACACATTATTGGTGCCACCAGCAGCAATACCCTCCCAGCACAGTCAAGCAAGGTAAACGTTTTCCTTCTGCCACTAGTGGTCCAAAGCTGGAATATCCCACAAGCTCAGACAGAGGTTTCTGCTAACACAGACTAACAGGCCACATCTTATCTGGAAACCAGCTAGATTTATTTTTCCTGACTCCAAGTAATGGTATATTCTTCAAGGACTTAGTGGAAGAAGATGGCACAGAGCTTTGAGATCCCTTTGGGAAAGGTTACATACTTTATTTCCATATATATTATATTATAAATATAGTAAGAGCCCTGAAGTGACCTGCGAAGGGCTACAGGGAGGCAAGTAACTGTGACCTTTTTATTCCTTACAAGGTATAACCAAACCCAGAAGTGCTGAGATTCTCAAGGGTTTGGGTCTGTTCCTTGACTTTTTTTTCTACATCAGGTAACTTGAATGAATGGCAGAGTCCCCAGAATTATGTTCTGCCTAAAAACTACTGAAACAAGGTTAGGCAATTGAAAAAAAGAACGTTCAATTTTATCTGCAAGTTTTGTGTTTGTCAGTATTTATACTTCATTCTGCTGACCCCTTGGCATGGTTGGGTAACGGAGAGCTTTGAGACCACATCTGCTGGGAAAACTCAGGTCTCTCTAATACCAATTTACACACAAATTCTCCAGAAAAAAAATAGAAATTAAAGTCAAGTTTTGTTCATTGACTTCAAAAAGTTTTTCCAAACTATATCTAATGTTTGCCAAAAAAACTCGTTGTTTGCATGCAACATTTTCACATCTTACTTGAGCACTTTATTTGAAAGCAACTTATTTCTTCTGAGGTGAATTATGCTACTAAAATCCTGAGGAAAATAAAAAGGAAATAAAAAGAAGGAAAGGCAACCCCAAAACACCAGGCAGGTTAAAACAAAGAAGAACAAATAACAATAGCAGAGAATCAGTGTGGTACATGAAAAGTAAGTCCTTTCTAGGTCATGCTTAAATTTGCATTAATGGCCTAGTTGTCAAATTATCTCAGGGGAACTTGAGATTAGCATGCGAAAGAAGCATGATACAAACTAGAGCAGTAATACTTGTTTTATTTACCAGACCATTTTCTCCAAAGGAGCTAAATGTGAGAATTTTGAGGAATCTGACTTTCATCTCTTGAAAAGGAAGCACAGTCAGGAAGAGCTCACCGTAATTAGCAGCTAGTCAAATAATATATAATTCCTCTCTGTATTTACTCACCAGTGTGTACTTTAATCATGGCAAACATTAAGCTGACCCTAACGTCTCCTTCTATAGACTGGCTCAGGAGCCCATTTGTTCAGTTCCTGGATCAGCTCTTAAGAAAACAAATCTTACCAAGTGCTCTAAAAGTAAACACAAGGTATTCCCCAATCTGCATCTGAAACCAGATTTGATAAATAAGATAGTGAGTGGAGGGGAAGGGAAAAAAAAAAAAAGGAGTCATAAGCATTTACTCTGCCAGTGTAATAGAGGTGAGGTCACCTAAGGGTTGCTGCTGTTGTTTTGGAGTAGCAGGGCAGGGTATTGACAAGATTTGGGAATTAATAGAGATCCTGCCTTTATTGCTG
>NW_008685132.1:94120-117482 GCF_000695815.1 Acanthisitta chloris | reverse complement strand
GCTTCAGCAGGTCGTGTGGCATAGTCACCACATCGGAGTTTTGATTCATGCACTCCATCAACATTAAATGAGACCTCTGGCCCTCATTGTCTTTACTTATCATGCAGCAGTACAGAAAGCATATATTGAGGATGCTCCACATCTCAGGTGCTGGGAGGAGGTGTAATCTGGAGGTATTTTACACTGCAGCTTCTCTCCTGGCAGGTCACGGTACCAACCGTCAACTTAGTTCTTATTTAGAGAATCTGTTAAGGTTTACTACACAACTAACCTACTGCTTGCACAAAGGGAGCATGGAGATAATAGATGGACTTCTGCACCCAACTCTGAAGGGGGTGTGAGCACACAGATATAAAGGCTGCCTGACCTATAAAAGCAATATCATTCGTGCCATCAAACCTGTGCTGTCAGAGCAGGTAACTTCACCAAGAAACCTTTTCTCAAATGCTGAAATCTCACCACGGGCCCAGCAATATACCAGATACAAGAACACTGCCATTATCATTACTCAGCCTGAGAAAATCGAAACAGATCTTTTGAATGAATAGTCATCTCTACAAATTGCCTAGAGCTGCCAAGCTCTTGGACTTTCTTGAGACTCCTCTGAATTTTAAAGCTCATCCAGACTTTGCAGCTGGAGTGGGAGTAGATAATCCAGCCCAGGCTATGGGAAAGAGACCCAACAGGGTGAAAGAACAGACTTCAAACACCATGGCTGGCAGAAACTATGTACTCATGACTTTGTGGAGTCACCAAATGTTCCAGAGGGCACAAGGCTGTGGAAAAATCATGCCCAAAGGAAACATAAGGCACCCAGGGCAGGACACAAGTGAGCTGCTAAAAACCTGTTTTTAGAAGATGACACCTACACTGAATACCATGTTACCTGCTTGCATCCTGGGATATTCAAATGCTGATTTTCAGAATTCTAAGACCCATATATTAGCACGGTTTGATCAGCAGTTTTACACTGCTCAGCCATGGCTGCTTTCATTATCTGCCACCCATCTGTACTGTTGGTATGCTTGGCTCTTTTACAGTGTTGATCATGTCTGATTTAACACGCCAGGTTACATTAACAGCTCTGAAACCCAAATGGCCACACAAGTCCTGAAAAAGAGGTTGGGCTGCTCTGCTGTTGTTACACATTATATTCCTCTCCTCATTGTCACTAAATCCAACCTGCAAAGCACTTCTAGTGGGAGACCATTAGCCACCAAACACCCCAGGGCATCACAGCAGCCCACTGAGCCAACACTTTCTGCCAGCTGACCAGCAGCTCTAAAATGTGCAGAGCTTGTAAGGTTCCTGGGCACCCCTCCTCCCCCCAATTAGTCATACCAGTGACTTCTCTGTACGAGGAATTAGGAAGAGGAAAAAAAAATAGCTTTTCCTCTGGCTTCCAATTTAATGAAAGGCTTAAAAGTTCAGTGAATTCAGAGAATGTAACCTTTGGGGCTCTCAAGAAGAACAACGAAAATAAGAAGCAAATCTAATGTTTCTCATACAAATATATCTCTTAAAACTCTTACAAATCTTAGCTTTTTTTGGTGGAAAAAAAACTTAAACCAGAGGCAGATCAGAGTCTTGTCAGCCTGCTGTAAGATTAAATAGTCTATTAATCAAAAATCAGATTAACAACACTTTGTTAAAGCTAATTATGTGAGGAAAGCCAGCTTCTTGCAGCATTGCCAAAATATTGGATATAATTTTTTTTCTTATTCATTGCATCATTTTAGACCAAATGTTTTGGCAGCTTAATTAGAGGCAGGTGGTGCCTTTGCCATAATTACATAGAAGTCCTCATATTTTGTCATCATGCTTATTAGAGCTGTTGATTCAGCATGAAAGGAAGTATCCTGGCCAACCAAACATTGCAGCAGTCTTTGTGGGAAATGCAATGCACCTTTAGATGAGAGTTGCCTGGTTTAGAGGATGCCAAATATTTATTTCAGCTTTGGGACAGTACTGCCTCTTCCAGTAGGAAACAGTTAAATTGAAAGCTCTCAAGCCCAAATGAAACCCAAACCCACTGCAGTCAATGGCAACATTCCCATTGATTTAATTGGGACCAAAACCCAGCTGGCTTTTCTGAACAGGGTAAGGCTGATTTATATAGGATGGATATGGGACAAGTCCACAAATATAACTGAGATCAGAATTTGGCTCATTAATCTCACAGGAGTTGGGCTGGCTGTAGCCAGGGAAAGCAGAGCTGGATTTGGCTTGAATGACACCTCAGGATCACAACTCTAGGCTCACTCTGTTCCAAAAGGGAATAATGCTTTTTTCATGAGATCCTGGTAAGGCTTATGCTGAGGCTGTAAAGAGAGTGGTCATCTTCAGTTCAAGGTCACAAACAGAGTCTACAAGTCATTACATAGGAGTCTGATAAAGCTTCAACTGCTATTGCCACCTTCACAGATCTCTTCAGTTGAAGCAGTCCTGAACCTGGAACTGCACACCTGGTATGAATGGGGAATTCACGTCTCATGCCAGCCACATGGCTGATTTTCAGAGTGACACAGCACTTGTAGATGGCAAAGTTACAGTCTGTACATCCCTAGGAGTCAAATGACCTCTCAGCCTTGGATGGTCCCTCTGGCCTGAGGAAATCGTGTCACGGCACAAAAAGGAGTGGCTCTGTCTGCATCACATCACAATTTTCAGCACCCCAGATGCAACTCCATCCAGGCATTTCAGGGTAACAACCCAGACTAACACCTCTGAACACACAGGATGCACCAGGGCCAATCCTAACTGAAACAGATCTAATAGATAATCGATACCTGCATTTTTAACACCTTCGCACTTTTTCCCATTTCTTCCATCCCATTTTTTTACAACCATACAAATTTTCTTATAATTGTGCCCCTTAGACTGAGCTCTGTGGTCTCTGTGTAGCTCCCTCTGATCAGGATATGGAGCTTCTAGCATTAGAGAGCAATTAATCAGAATCAGTGCTACAGAATGTAAGTAATAAAGTCCTTTAAGCACCACATTTCCCTTAAGCCTTCTCATTTATCCTTGAGATCTTACATTGCCTGCTCAAAGTTAGTGACAGGACTCAAGTTCCCATCTGTGCTGGTTAATTTCTTGCTGATCTTAGAGGTTTTAGACCATTCAATCCATATAGCTCTTCTGGGGGGTATGGAGCCAAGCTAACATATCCACAAAGAGCAAACCACCAAAATCACTGTGGGAAAATGGTCAGTCCCTCATGACTCCTTGGTCACTTAGGAAACGGTTTGGGGAAATCAGTGGTATACTTCCCTCTCCTCCTTTGAATTTGGAGCCCACCTCCCACTTACGTAAGAGAAGCAGATCAGTACCAGCTTAAGTGATATTTTGATTCCACTGCCTCAGGCTGTTGCTGTGATCCTGATTCTGTTAGTGCAGAACTGATGGAGCTCAGCTTCTTATCAGCCAAAAGATCAGGGTTTTCCCAGTTCATCTGGGCACAGTGCAGTCTTAAAGGACTGTGAATAAACTCCAGCATAATCAATACATTTCCCCCCCCCCCTTTCTAATGTTTACAACCATTTTAAAACCTTGTGGGTACTTTTATATTTAATGCCATAACCTAGCAATAATCATCGTATAGCTGTACCTTCAATGAAGCACTTAAGGTGTCACCAAGTCTTGTAAAGTGCAATCAACTCAAAAGCCTGAGTAAAAATATTGCAGATTATCTGATTTTAGGGTGTTTTCTATATACACAGCTAATAAATCCTGAAAGGTATTAGAAAAGCACAACAACAAATAAAGATTATGAGGCTGTAAAAGACCTTATTTAAGATAGTTTTGACACTAAAAAAAACACAACAAGTTTGTCCTGGCCTCTCATGATAACACTGAAGTGTGCAACAAAGAAAAAAAATCTCCTAAAATGAGTCCATGGACTTTTAGGTTTTCAAGAAATAGAATGAGTTTATTGACAGCATTACCTGATATGAATGCTCAGCCAAAAAGAAAAGCAAGACCAAAGGACAGAGAGACAAAACTTGTGTTTTTCTTTTTTTTTTTTTTCATAGGGAGAAGGGACAGGAGGACAGGATGGAGCAGTTGTCAGAATCACAGCTTGATCTGTTTTTCTGCATTTCAGTTTTGGATGGACTCCAAGCTCCAAATGAAAATGCTCTGTCCTATACTACAAGGGAGTTTTAATCCACCCCAAATTTAGCAGCCACAGCATCTCTTCCCCTGTGGCAGTGAGCATTTAGCAGAGCACTACTGCAGGCATTTCCCTCTTCTGCAAATCCACCACACTGCAGAGAAAATCTCCACGTTTCATTTTCATTATTTTCCAAATGAAATGGCAGGGAAGTTTCCCCAAGGGAAAACTCACCGCTCAGTTGTATGAGCTGGTTCAGCATTGGGCTGAGAAGGGGCCAATGTGAAGTTTGCAGTGCCCATGAATGGCTCAGCCTGTGCTCCCAGACACACTGGCACAGCTCCACTCAGTCGGGTATTGTGCTGGTTCAGGTGGTCTCAAGCTGTTGTCTGTGAATCCAACCCAAGCAGCTGAATTCTTCCCTCTCTACATGCACAGAGCTGAATGCTACAACCACAGCAGTGATGGTGGTAAATGGGTAGAGTGAGCTCTGGGAAGCTGAAACAGGCTCGGAACTCCTTTTAATTTCTTGGGAGGGGAGAAAGGAAACATCAGTACTTAGCACAATCACAGCTGGATGGCACATTCCTCACTACAGCATTTTGCTTGCTTTAATTACCCAGACTTTTTCTAGTTAAATTAAAGGTGCTTCCTGGAAATGGAAGAAAGGCAGATACAACACGAGATTTGTTGGTGGATTTTAAAATGATACTTATGACAGTCATAGTGTAACAGGTCAGAAACACCGACATAAAGTTCTCAGCTTGTTTAGGCAACTGAACCTTTGAAATATTGTGAATTTGTCTGTAACTGATGGAGAATTCAGCCCCTCCAGAGACTCTGACCAATCTAGAACAGCATATCTCTATATTCTCATGTGGGAAGCTTTCCAGATAAAAGCAATTTTTCCTCGACAGACACATGAAAGCCCAGCCAGCAATAGGACTGACTTCCCTCATGGAAGAGTTAGAAGCAAAAGCAAACATTGTGCCTAGCTCCACGAAACACCCAAGTGAACCAAGATACTCATTAGCCTCTGTCCACTGAGGTTTGGCACATGGCACTTCTTGAAAAGCCCAAATTCATACATCAGTGTAAGTTATTTGAGAGTGATTCGAAATCCATAAATTCCTTTAAATGAGAAAGATTCCAAAAAAGAAAATAGTATTGGACCAAAACACATCTTGCACTCATTCAGGAGGGCTCATGGGCTCCAACTAAGCCAAGCCCTGGTTCTTCAGCCCCTGCTTGAGCCACCCCAGAGGAGCACCAGCCCACAGCTCGGTCCCACCACTTGCAACTTGTTTCTAGATTCAATTTTTAGTAACTTCTGTAATGCTCTGAGAAATGTCTGGTTTCCCCTGCCCATTGTAACACCTGTGGTGTAAGGTTGGATGGAAAGCATTTTTATCTGAAATCCAATCAAAGCAAAACGATCCCTGCCAGTTTTATTCATTCCATGTTTTATAGGAAGAGAGAGGCCAAAAACATGTGTTGCTTTGGCAATTCTTATTTCTCCCTTGCTAGTCTGAAGAAAATTGATCAGTGCCACTCCCCAGATGTGTTGTGGGTAGGGCACAGTTCTATCATGGAAGCATTATTCAATGACTTAATGTAATGTTCTTATCCTTAGTATTCACCCTTTGATCATTCATTATTGGTTTTTATGCTGGTTGATTCACACCCCAAGTAAGTAACAATAGAGAGCGAAGACTTTTCCTTGATGAAGGCTTTGTCACAACTGTTTGTTATTGTTGCCCAATCCTGGTGTCACTAGGAACTCGTGGGAAGAGGCAGCAACCACTTCCCCTTCTGTTGCAAACTGCTGCCTCCAAGAAAGCTGAAGGAGTGGCAGGGTGCATGGGTTTGTTTATGAATGAAAGCTATTTCTGGTCATGCCTCTATGTGGTTTGAAACAGCCACAAAGGGGGTAAGATCTCCACAGCATGCTCAGTCCTGGTGTTTCACTGCACTGTTCCAGTCAAAATGAATTAAGGTCATTCTTGATGGTCCACTTGGTTGGGTTTTTTTTCTAATCATTTTCATTGTTGCTATCCTGGTCCAGTGCTCCTTGACACAGATAATAGAAGTTCACAGGACAAAAGTGCCCATGAAACAGGAGAGGGTCAGAGACATCTGCTTCTTGGATAACTCACACAGACCTGGCTGTGACAAAATAAGCTTCCTTCCACAGCAAGTAGGGAGATGGGAAAGCTTCAGAGCTTTCTGTGTTTGCTGAACAAGGCTGTTACTCAGCAGCCCTATCAGATTTCAGGGTATGGACACTAGTCTTGCAGCCACAAGCTTGGAGTCACCTTTTACAGGAACAGAAGTACTGAATGTGGGAGCTTGGGTGTCCCATTACCTGTCCCCCAAACCCTGTCTCTGCCTGTCTTATACTTTGAAGCTTTCAGCTGTACTTCAAAGGCTTTGACCCCATAATCCTTAATCAAAGAAATCAAAAAGAATTTTACTAGATTAAATCAAAGGCAGATTTACAGGATTAAAGTCTGTAGAAACAGGAATTCAAGTTGAAAAGGAGAAACTCTGAAGTGCTTAATGTACAGTAAAGAAACATAGTTTCCCTTATGTGTCTGGGATGGGAATTTCCAAGAAATGTGATGCAGGAAGGCACCCAGATCCCACTGAAATTCCTGGGAGCCTGGCACCTAATTGCATTAAGTCACTTAAAAAATCTCAGTCATGCTTATTAACTGTCTGTCATAAAATTTAAGCGACATATTTGCCCTTCTGTTTTACAAGGCAATAACCCAATTAATGTGTGGATAAACTAAGGGGCTAAAGGGAATTGGATTATGTCTGAGGAAAACAGAGGAGCAATTAAAGTATCACTATTATAGGAGAGATTGAATTAACATAGTAATGAAAACATTGCTCCCTGTTTGGGAAATGGGGACTAGGTCTCTGGTTTTGTGTCTAGGGATTATAAGCAGTGAGAGCCCCTTGTAATACTCTATCAATTGGCATCACAGCCATCGTTTCATTGCATGTGAGGTGACTGTACAGGAAGAGTGAAAGAGTAGGGATTGAAAGAGTAAAGTTTCTTGCACCTTCCCACCAACCTCAGCCTTCCTCTCACATTCACAGCCAGCAGCTGCTGCTCTCCTGCTTCCAAACAGCACTTCAGGTTTGAGTTCAAGTGAATGTTTTAATTAACAGACAGCAACTTCTACCTAGAGCAATCTCATTAAGCAGTTGAATTCAACATAGGTTATGATTTGCCCTCAAAATTAAAATGGTGCCTCCAGGAAAACAAACAAACAAACCCACAGAAAACTGTCACCATATACCAGTATATGGAGTAACAGCACAGCCTTATTTTGCCCAGCCTGCCAAGCCTGTGGCAATTCTAGTCCACAGGCATATTTGGCTTTACCAAGTGAAAAGGTGCACACGATGGTTGTTGCCAGTTTTGGGCTTCTCTTGCCGTGTTGTGTGAGTGCCAGGGTCAGGCTTACAGCTCCGACAGCAATATCAGTGTGCACAATGGTGGAAAATGAATCATTACTTGGAGTTACAGGAAAGCTTCTGAAATCACAGCGATAATGCTTAATCGTGTACGTCGCAGCCTGTGTTCCCCAGAGTCATAAGGATGCAAAACAGTCTTGGAAAGACATTAGCAAGAGAAAGAAGGACTTCCATCCCTCTTATGGCTTTGTTAAAACTCTGCGTTTTGCATTATCCTTTCTGGCAATGTGGAGTTTAGACCTGGGAATATTTAACAAACTGACAAGCGAACGAGTTTTGCCAATGAATAGGATTTCAAATTTAAGGCTGGGGAGGGTTTGTTTTAATTGAGGATTTTGATAAAGCCGTTTTCAGTTGGGTGCTGAAAAGTACTTGCTCGTACACCAACATGGATTATTTTATTACTCAACCGGAAAAGTAGTAGCTGAAAATTACTACTCATACATCAATGTGGATTATTTTACTGCTCAACCAGAAAAGCAGGAGCAGTACTCCTAATCTACTTGTGTTAGCAACACTATAGCAACCATACAGGTTGAGCAACCATACCTGGCAAGAGTGTTTGTCTATATGTTTTCTTCCTTTGCTTGGGGGTTTTGCTTGCTTGTTTGGGGAATTTTTATTTTTTTTTTAAGGTCAAGACAAGAAGCCAAGTTTCAAACCAAGTCACCTCTGTGCCCTACCTGGGGAATGCAGCTCCCAGTGTCCAGGCTCAATTTAGCACTTTAGGCTGAACATCAAAGCCAGTTTTATGGATTTGCCAAGTCGATTGAGAGGCATCAGCACCACTACTTGCACTTTTAAGACAAAAGACTATTTGTGGGTGAACATCCTGTTCGGGGGATATGACAGATTGGTCCTTATATTTAAAAGAAACATTTTTATCTCAATCAGGATGCAAGGCAGGAGAACTCTGATGTTGCAGAAGTGAGGCTGGATGATTTAAATGGCTTAATTCAGTCTTTAAAATATACAACTATTATTTTCAAAGCCAGCAACACGAATACACACTAGGATATTGTTTAATTCCCTGGACATATGTGTCTCTGCCTATCAAGGTGCATGGCAGCCAAGCAATCAGGGTTTATGGAGTTTAAGAGTTCAGGGTACTTCCATTTGAGGGTCTGGTTACAAAGCCAGTGCCAAATGTCTCCTTTGACTAGCTGGGTGTGACAGGGTCATAGCAATGGGCTGAACCCAGTACCTCCATACGTGGTATGTTCACACCAGTGGGATGGGATGAGACAAGAGCTCAGTTCAGTCCCTGTGCCTGCTGCACCTCCACATCCCATTCAGGACTTTCATGGCATTAGCTCAATCTGTACTAGCACTTGTATAAGTAAATCCTCAAATGCAAGCTAGAGTAGAATAGAGGTAAATGTCTTGCTTAAAAGCCAAGCTAAAGAAGAACTATATATTAATATCCTAAAAGTCCAAGGCAAACATTCCCACTAAGTCTCTTCTACAGAACATGATGCATCTGTAAACAAACTTTCCCATCATATGCTGTGGGAAAATGAAATGTGGGTTTCTTAGGGTCCCAAAGCCTTATAGCTGAATGTACCTCAAATATTCATAATTCTCTTCCCATGTTTTAACTCCCCATTAGACTCTTAAACCTATTCTCTTAATCCACACTGATTAACAGCAAAAGTGTCTTTAATTACATGTAATCTAATTGAATGCTTTCAATATCCATGCCTGTAAGCCATGAAATAAGCTAATATTGCACACACATTAGCTGAGTTTGCAAAAATAAAGATATATTGCCACCCTTCCAGAGTCAGCTCAGACCTGCTCCCAACACAGGATAGCTGCTCCACAGATCGTCCTGTTAACCTGCAATAATCTCACAAAAACTAAAACACTTTACAGTAAACAAATCTTCCTTGTCAACTCTACTTCCCTGTGAAGGCAACAAAAGCTGAGATACTGGCTCCAAAGGCAGAAATCCCATCTCTGCCTTGTTTCAGCTCTGACATTTATTGGAACTTGTGCTGAGCCAACTCTGTGGCAATTCTGCCCTCCCCCCAAAAAATTCCTCTTTTAGGAGGGAGGTTAACAAATGGATCCAGCTCCATGCAGGGTCCAAAAAGCATCAGATCCAATGTAACATGGGTAGAGAAAGCATAATGGAACAGGGCAGAGGCCAAGCAATCCTTTCCTGTTTGGCAACAGTGGGTCAGACCCATGGAGAACCTGCCCCTTCCTTTCGTGTGGCAAACACACACAGAGACATCCCAGTCACTTGCCCTCATGCTAGTCTTGGTAAACAAACAAACTGCTCCTTGTTTGAGATCACCAGAGGTGAAAACATGCAGCTGATGCCTGTCCTCACTCCCACAGTTACTGTGATATGCCAACTGCACAATTCCTGTTCACTGCTTCATCCCAGGACTGTCCCCTGTGGAGCCTCTGGCCATGTGCTCCTAAAGACAGACATGGCATGAACTCAGCCTCTGCCCAAGCCAGCAAGCACCATGGCAAAGATCTGCTCTTGCTTTAGAGCTGCTGGCTTTGTCCTTCATATTTGAAGTTGATTTGATCCCATGGGTTACAGCACTTGAGAATACAGCAGGGGATGCAGAAGCACTAGGAAAAGCCATCCCTGAAAATACCTAACCAGAGCTGAGTGATGGCTATTGAGCAATAAATATAGAAGCTGATTAATTATTGAGGAAAGAGTAGCCTTTTTAATGCAAAATGTCCTTATCAAAATTGAATGTAATCTCCAACTGCAGCCTAGATATTTGAGCACTGGATTGGCTTTAGCCAATCCTAGTTACTGTGAATGCATCCATTATTCCTAAATATCCATCACATTTTGGATCTAGTTGCTGCAGTGAGACCATTACCAGTGCAATTAGCCTGGGCATGTGCACACCAGGTCCAGTGTCCTGATGAAGACATAAAAGACTGATGCTCATAGAAGCAGCCAAACAAATTTTCTGGCTCGTTTGATTTTAAAGTGTGTAACAGGAAGATCTGAAAGGACATTTATTTTTCTTCAAATTGAAATGCTTTTAATCTTCCTTGGAAAGGAAGTTTCTTCAGATTCATTCCTTACTTTCTTCTTTGCCTCTCCTCCAGCAGCAGCCCCTCTGCTATTTTAACAAGCTCTCAGTCTCTTAACACTTCATTGCATTCAAATATTTCTTAACAAGTGCCTTGAGACAAAACAGGAAGGAGAAAAACTATTATTTTCAATCCATTCCTTAGTAAAACTCTTAGGTTTAAACTGCACTTAAGCTGAAATTCATTAGCAAATTATGGGTAAAGGATTCAGCATAAGACTCAGAGCAGCTTTCTCAGAGGTGATTCCCTGCAGTCTGGTTATTGAATATAAAAATTTGTCCTTTGAAAACACTTTGGAAAAAGCTATTCCTCTACAACAGCAGCATTTGTCTTTAAATGGTTAATATTAATAATTCACTAGCACTGAAGTGATTCCAGCATTTTATTTCATTTTTGAGCTGGAGCTTTGCTTTTATTGTCAGAGGTTTAAGTCAGCCAGCATATAACTGAGATTATGTTCACATAACAAGACAAAGATCATTCTGTGGTTAAGGCCCTACTAATACTCAGGAGCTGTAAGTTCAATCCTGCTTCTGGAATACATGTGAGACCCTGGGGAAGTAATCTAGTCTATTTGCTCTCAAAGGCACATTTCCTCCACCTTTTCTCTTAGATGATATATAGAATTTAATAGTAAACCAGACTTGAATAAAAACAAAGCAAAAAAACAACAACAAAGTTTCCAGGACCATTTTTGGCTAAGACCTCCAGCTTTTTAATGAAATTGAAAGCCTTTATGATTTATTCATTATGTGTGGGATTTTGGAAAGGCTGGGGCTTCTTGGAAAGCAGGAATCTGTGGCTGTTCAGACATTTCCACAAAACCCCTCAGCTTTGACAACTGGAAAATTTCTGTTCAAGAAGCTCCCTATGAGTCTTGCACAGAAGCTCCAATGGTAATTTCTTCATAGAATCATAGAATCAACCTGGTTGGAAGAGACCTCAAGGATCATCGAGTCCAACCCTACCATGGTCACTAGACCATGGCACTAAGTGCCACATCCAGTCTCAGCTTGAAAACCTCCAGGGATGGTGAATCCACCACCTCCCTGGGCAGCACATTCCAATGCCTGAGAACTCTCTCTGTAAAAAATCTCTTCCTAATACCCAACCTAACCCTCCCCTGGCAGAGCTTGAGTCTGTGCCCTCTTGTCCTGCTGCTGGTTGCCTGGGAGAAGAGACCAACCCCCACCTGACTCCAACCTCCTGTCAGGGAGTTGCAGAGGGTGCTAAGGTCTCCCCTGAGCCTCCTCTTCTCCAGGCTGAACAATCCCAACTCTCTCAGCCTCTCCTCATGGCATTTGTGCTTGAGTCCATTCACCAGCCTTGTCCAGGACAGAGAAGAACTCTAATTACTCAAATGTATAGATATTAGCAGCATAGATACTGCCATTGGTTGATACCTCCACATGCTAAACAATAGCACGTTCCTAATGAGGGACAACTTCTTTAATATGCAGGGTTTGTGTTATGGAATGAGGAGGAGCCTTTTGGCAGGAGCTGCTTTCAGATGTCTCATTTACACTGCAAAAGCTGCTGCTTCCTGTAATAGTTGGGAGGGAGAGGAGGCAAACCACAGGTGAGCTGATCTGCTCCCCCAGGTGCCTGTGCACACAGCTCCTGCCAGATCAAAGCACATGGAGGCTGAGGGGAGAACTTGCCCCTAGCACTTTACAGAGAATATGCCAGAACATGCCTTGGGTTTAGTCAGAGCTCAGGACGTATCTTTGATGTGTGATAACAGCAAGGCAGGTAAAAGCAGAAGGGGAGAACTAACAAGTCATAGCATAGGTGGGAAAAGCAGTTTCAAGTCCAGGGTAAGTTGAATGAAATAACATTTGTGCTCTTCTAGGAGAACCCAGACACTTATAGGCCATGAAATTGTCCAGAGAAACACAGAAAAGCACAAGATCCAGAAAGCTGTAGACAGTTAACAACCCTGGAGGTAAGATGAATGACCTGAGAACTGATACAGCTGTGGTTGGAGCAGGGGATCAGGAGGAGGTGGTTGAACTACAGGCAAAGAAACCAAACCCTCTCCTGCACACAGAGGAGGAGCCTTAAGGATAGTAACTCCTTGGAGCCAAAGTGGTGGGACCAAAGTCAGATGAGTGCAACTCATTACTGGCCAAC
Source organism: Acanthisitta chloris (assembly GCF_000695815.1). NCBI lineage: Eukaryota > Metazoa > Chordata > Aves > Passeriformes > Acanthisittidae > Acanthisitta > Acanthisitta chloris. Next base: position 104,671 of record NW_008685132.1, on the reverse strand, counting down.
CTTTGTAGACCTCAAGACACCAGACTGTTTTCAGTTTCATGAATGTCTGGAGTATTGGGAGCAAACTGGATGCAAGCAATGTGTTTGTTATAAATTGAGTATATTTGTATCGCATGAAGATTTCTTCCTAATGACAGAGACCTGGTGAGCCCCTGAAGTGTTGGAGGAGGTTTCTGTTTGAAAACAGTGACAGAAAATGCAGAGGCTGAGCTCAACCATCATCCACATTGCAGATCACACCTGAACTTCAGAAATTCCAAGCACTTTTTCTCTCTCCTTTATTTCATTGTCCTACTCAGGACAAGGCAAGAAAGAATTCCCTCTACCAATGTTGTAAGGTATCATTTGACTAATCTTTACTAGGCTTTGAGGAAGGGAACCTTTCTGCCTGGTTACACGTATTTGAAGTCTGGGATACTTCCATGTATAACATTAATACCTATTTTCCCCTTACAGACTTGTAGCACAAAGATTTCAGAAAACAGAATCAAGTCACTGAATAAACAAAGTTAGTTTTCTTTTCTCTGTTTCACATTTGTTGTTAAGGAAGACACACCCCATTGGATTTTTAAACTAAGGCTTAAATAAGCCCAGTAAGATTGTTCAGGGGGTCATATTTGTGCATGTTGCACGTGTTTGAATGGCAAAAATAAGCTACTATCTAGAAACCATAATGTTGTTAGCCACCTAGCAGAAAGCCAAAATAACCAACTTGGCCTGATTTGAGTGGGTTTATATTTGTAGGATGCCTTCACCAAGCTTTTGTCCACTTTTGACTTTACAAGGAAGCTAGTGCAATAAGACTGGAAGATGTTCCTTTGAAACTTACCTGTGTAAGGGAAATAGAGAATTTAAATTCCCTAAAAAAATAAATTGAAAATGTTTAAGCTGCTTATGAAGATTCTTATTTCCTAAATGATTTTTTTCTACTCTTCTAAAAGATGTGATTGCTTTGATAGAAAGAATATGACTACTGAATGCACTTGTTAACAGCTCTGAATCAGCCTTCAGTGAGTGACCAAATGTTGGTTTAACCTTCTTAATCCTACAAACACCACCAGCAGGTCTGATGATTTTGGCCATCAGCATCACCCCCAGGAGAGGAGGGAGGAAGGAGTTAGGCAGTTTGACAAGGTGAATGGTAAATAATGGCACCAGATCATCTCTGCCTTTGATACTGAGAAGTTCCTGGTAGAGCTGCAATTGTCACTTAGAGTGAATGGCAATTTTCATTTTTATCTTTTATAAATAGTGATATCCTGACAAACTTCAATTTCAGACACAGAGTTACAAAATAGTCCTAGGAGACAATTCTGCATGAATATAAATCTAATTATATCCTTGGCCTTGTCCAATTAGCTTTTAAAACACTGCTCTTAAACCACAGAATAAATTTGTTTGAAAGGAAAATGATTTTTTTAATAACAAGACGTCTACCATACAATTTTAACAAACTTCACACAAGGACATGCCAACACTTTTCTGTGCCATATGTGGATTTCTGTTGTCAGCTAAAAAACTTGAATACCCCACGCAGGAACTACTGAATAAAAGCTGTTTATACTATAGAAGTAAACAGAAAAAATTTGGACGATTCTTTGCATTTCATCATTATTACCAACTTAAGGCTCTCTCAAACACATTAAAGTTTGTATTGTTCAAAAAAACCAATCAGGTTTTATGAGTAGAAACAGGCATAGCATTTAATATGATTTTTTGAGCCAGCACAGCTGTTGCTGACTACAGAGCTAATGCTCCTCAAGCCAAGAGCCATCGTTCCATGTTGTTATTATACAGTGCCTCACACCAGAAGTTTATCCTTAAACCCCTAACTCCTCTGATGGAGGTTTAATCTTTAGGATCAATTTGGCACAGGACTGACCAGGCCTATTTTCCCATGAAGCAAGTTCTTGTGACAATTGTGTCCTAGGAAGGCTGAGGATTCAAACTTGCCATCACAGAAAAATCCTGAAAATGAGAAACTCCAGGGTGTCAGTTCCCTGTGAGATCCCTATCATCATAAAAACACAAGAGCAAGGGCCAACACCACAGCTCACTCACAATGAGAGCTGAAAGCCACAATGCAGCTGCTTTGGCTGGTGCAGCCCTTTAACTTCTCTGGAATTCATCAGTCACTGCTCTCGCTTTGGAGCAGGATGAGCCTGAGCAGCTTCTTTGTACTCAGCCTAACATCCAACACTCAGCATCCCCAGCAAGACAGAGCCATCTCAGTGGTGATTAAGATCCATCCAGAACAGCAACCTGAAGAAATGCCATTTTCCTTTCACAATTCATTATCTGTGCCTCTGTTTTCCTGGGATGGCTCAGCTCATCTCTAGGAGGCACTGAGGCTGCACCCAGAGCACTGGTGCAGGAGGCACTGGTAGCTGCAGTGGAGCAAATTAAGTCAAAATCCTGGCAGGATTGGAGACGAATGTGCCCACACTGATGGACTTTCAAAACACAAGAGGTTTTACAACTAGTAGTGGGATTTTAGCAGAAGCCACTTCTCTGCATCAGTGCTCAGCTCCGGTGTGGGGGCACAGTTCTGCTGCAGCAGACAGGACTGAGGTTAAGCAGAGTTGTTAAAGATCTCAGTTTGTGTTTTGTCAAATGAGAGGACTGGGATTAGCACCCTGGTCAATGCCTGGCTCTGCTGCCAGTGTTTCTCCTGTTCTAAGTATGCCCTGTGGTTCCTGGGGGATGTGAATGGGTCTTTCTTGTGCTGAGTAGTGGTTATTATCCCAGCTCTGGTACAAGCTGCAGAAAGGACCAGTCAGCCCTAGTCACCTTCTTGGGCTGGTCTAAAGTTTGAGATGCTGTTGGAATGCAGATGCTCTTAAACCAAGAGCACCTGAGATGCCATTTCCAGGCCTCCCACTGAGATTTGACATTCTTGGCCGCATTCTCCCTCAATCACAGACCTCCACTTCTTCCAGTGCTTTGCCACCAGACTGCCCTTCCTCACTTCCCCCCCATGTCTTCATCCTCAGAAATGCAGCTCCTCTGAACTTCCAGCTCTGTGCAGTCTGTATGCACCATGAGCATGTTTTAAATGCCAACAATATATTAAGGGTTTTATACCATACAGTGGAAAGTTGAGCTGCTGTTTCAAACTCCTCTCTTGAACTTCAAAAATCACTCTGAATTTCTGCTTTCTAAAGAATTTTCCCTGAGAAGAGCTTCCTTCCTTTAAAATGGAATACAAATTTTTTTCAAAACCAACTAAAATGCAAATCAATGAATCTTTGCTATTTTGGAGAATGATAGTTATGAGTTGACAAACAGTCTACTCACCATCTGAGAGAGCTTGTCACAACACACATAAATTAACCCTCCCCCACATACAAAGTACAGTAATCTAAAAAAAATGGATTTTTCTTTTCTTCAACTGCAGCCCATGGAGAATTATCTACTTTGCAGAGCTTCTTGTGATGTATTGCTGCTCAATCATGCATGCACCTTTGAAACAGCATCACAAGTTCTTCCTGACAGAAAGGAATGTGTTCCTACTCCAAGGTTACCTTTGTTCAAAATATACAATAGAAACTAGATGCTAATGAGAAAATAAATGCACAGTGCAGTCTTTAGAAATGGCACTGCTGAAGCCATCACCTTGCCTGAAGCAATAAATTCCAGGCAAGCACAGGCTGTATTTTTAAAATTTATCACCTCACAGACTAGGAAGCATTCATTGATTATATGTTTTGCTTTGAGTAATTGCCAATATCATGAATATGGTCAAAATGACACTTACAAAGAAAACAGTTTCCAAATGCTTTTACAAAGGAGAATATGTATGAAGAGCAAAGACTAAAATTCTCTGCCAGAGGAGAACCCTGACAAGTCCCCAATGTCAGTTAACTGGGAGAAGCTCAGGAAGGAAATCAGATTGACCATCACCCTCATGTGGGATCCAAGTCCCCTGTTCAGACCTCATGGAGAAACAGAGTGAAGCAGCTCTGCAAGTGCTTCCAAAGCAGGAGACAGTTCATCTCCCACTGCTCCTTCATCTCCTACTCAAAGTGACTTGTGTTTCTTTCTATGGCAAACTAATTTACATCCAGCTAGCTTAATCCAAAATGATTTTGTGGGTTTCCTTTGGTACAAAAAAAGCAAAAATAAAACCCTTCTTCAGAACTGTTCCTTCAACAGCAATCCTTGAGCATTCAACACTGAGATGTTTTGCCTTTCATTGAAAGACAAGCCAAGGGCAGGGCAGAGCTGTGGCTCAGGTCCCACTTGCCACCAGGAACACCACAATAAAATAGTAAGGAGAGGAGAGCACCTTATTTTCTCACCACATTTCAGTGGTGCTCCCTGGTCTCTGCTGCTCCAAGGCATATCTGTACATGACAACCCTGTGCCTCCACCTGGCTGCCAAAGAGCTGGTTCTTGAGGAGTATGGAAGATACGAGTTAAAATTCCAGATCAAGCAAGCTCCTCACCTCTGGGAGCATTGAATTAACAGTATTTCCCAAAGGAAAGTCTTGCCTTGCCTTCTTTAGGAAATTCTGGACATGCCCTTGGATTTATGAGACAGGCAGAGAAGCAGAGAGAGTCTGTGTGGGAGTCCAACTCCATAACTCTCTCACTCTAATCAGAAGGACCCTTCTCAGTCCTTCACATCCCCTGCCCACTTCACCAGGGCTTTCAGAATCAAAATGAGACCTGGATTAGCATTTGTTGCACCTACCTGTGTCATATTTCTCACATTGCCACTGTATGTTTCCACCAAGATGCTGAAATCCTATCTCAAAGAGGCAGCAAAACCAAAAAAGCTCAGGATAGGAATGACAAATTTCCCCCTACACAACATTATAGATAAGAAATAAGCTGCTCATTTTTCGATTGTCAACATTGTAACAATGCTAAAACTCTTTAATTTCTGAATATCATCATTAAACATGTCCTGAACAATTAACTAGTACAAAAAGAACAAAATAAGCAGAGCACGGCGCAGATAAGAGAAATATCTTTGTGGAAGAGGAGCTGTAAGAAATCTAGAGAACGTTAGATATCTATCACACACATTCTAAATTTAAGATTGAGGGTAATTATTTTAATGTGGAACTTTCAATCACTGCTCACCCTACAGAGCTTCCCCACGGATTTGAGTTTGAGTAATGTAGTAATGACAGCATTACCACTTGTAATAGAAAGAATCATTACAGCATCATTATCAAGAAATTACTCTTGCAATTAGTAATAATTCCCACATTCACAGTCAAATAAGTAACACTTTCCTCATTAATTTCATTTTCCCTGTAAGTCTAGAGTAAGCAACTTTTCTCATCCTTGTGTTTTATTACACCTGTCTGCTCTTTTGTCTAAACAGTTCCTAATCCTCTACTTTTGTAGAGTGCTGTGTCTAGTCAGATAATTTCACAGGGATCAAACTACATGGTCTGGCAGGTTACGAGGCAGGTAAAAAAATGAATTCCTCATGTTTGACCTGGTTCTATAATGTACTCTAAAAGGAAATCACGCCCTTCAGATGCATTTACAACAGGAGAAAAATGATAACTGAGGACAGTGTAAAACATCATCCTGTGTGCATCTAGTTGTTTGCAAGGGCTCCTAACTACTCCTGGTAAGTAGTTGCAGTGTAAAACATCATCCTGTGTGCATCCAGTTGTTTGCAAGGGCTCCTAAATACTCCTGGTAAGTAGTTACTCACAAGAGTGTCACTGTATAATTACTGGGGATATTCCCATTTGCACAGGCTGATCCAAAGCCTGTTCAAGCAATCGAGAAGAGAACCCAAGTTTAGAGTTCAGACCCAAACAGTATGTGGGAAGGGTTTTAATTTGCTGCTGCTTCTGAGCACACACACTCCCCCAGGGAGGCCCAGGTAGTGAGGTCTTCCATCCTGTTTTCTCAGCCCCTCCATCATGGGCTATGCCTTCAGATGGAATTTCAGACAAATTCCACCACTCTGCTTGTTCCAATACCTGGCCACTCTTTCAGTGAAGAAATTTTTCTTGATATCTAATCTTAAACCTCCCCTGGGACAACCTGAAGCTATTCCCTCTTGTCCTATCACTTGTTACCTGGGAGAAGAGACCAACCCTCACCTCACTACAACCTCCTTTCAGGTAAATACGTGCCTCAGGTATTTTGTATCACAATAAACCTGAAGGCTTTAGAGTATTCCTTTCTTAAGACAAGGAATCTCCCTCTTCCCAATATAAAGCAGGGATGCAATGCAGTGCAGAGGAAGGATGAGGGTTTTTTCTGGTACTTTCAGTGATTCGACTGGCAGAGGTTAATCTGCAGAAATAATCTAATGTTCCCTGGTTGTTTATCCTGGGCCAAACTTTGGCAACTCACTCAGATAAATTTTTTCATGCAAAGTTGTCCTGCACCATGCCATCCCACATCAGTGCTACTGAAGAAACTGCTGCAGAATTCAAAATACTGCACTCCCTGTGGATTGTAACTACCCAAAATGCCTGTAGCCAGTCACCCTCCCACTGCAGGCACTGGGGAGCTAGGAAGGCCACAGCACTCATCTGCACTCCGTTCCTCTTGGCTGACTCTGATGAACAGCTTTTCTCCATGGCAGACCCAAGGAGAAAGTGCTGAGCATAGCACTCCATTTGAGACCTTGACTCCTTTGTGTAGGGCCTAAGTGGGAGCCAAAATCCTACCCTAGATATTGATGCTGGATTTCTGAAATACTTCTGTAAGTTCTAAGCACAAAGAGAACTAAACAACCGACCTTACGACACAGACTATGCAGCACATTAGATGCATGTGCCAGTCTTATGTATAATTCTATTACATTCCCCTTCATCCCTCAGCTTAACTCTTTGCAGAAGCTCTCCTTGGTGAGATCTTACAGCTGCTTTATTTGAAAGCTGATGAATACATTCATTGTTCTTACACAACTCCAAGGCATATAGTTTCTTAGTAAATCAGACATTCAATACACACAGGAAAGCACTGTAAAATAGTACAAGGCAGAGTAAGAAGTGCTTGGATTACTATCAATAATTAAATAGATACCATTGGCTAGGTAATCTGCTGATATTCCTCATGCAGATTTTTCCCCACTTCACTGGTATTACCCAGTCTCTTCATCTCAGGTCACATTCCCTTAGGACTGCAGATGATGTCTCGAGCCATCACAGCAATTCTGCTATCACATGCTCCCATGTCATGCAATCCTTCAGATACTAATCAAAAGCCAATTTATGGCTATTTCAGGTGCCTTGCCTGCACACTGTGAGCCTTTCCCAGATCCCTGCAGCCCTTGTATTTGGAAACCTCCTCAGACTCCAACTACATTTATCTCAACTAGACTGTAAGTATTCCACTCTAGTGCCAAGCATAGAAGTACCATAGCTGTTATGGTTCAAGACTAGAAGAAGCCCAAAGTCTGTAGTCTGAAAGTAACATCTTTCATTAAATCAATTTGTACAGTGGGAAAGCACTGGGCAAACTTACAGATGAATGGGCCAACAACAGAGCTCTTCTTCCTATCTATTCCTCTTGTATTTATAGCCAACACTCATATTCTCTTATGTTTTCAAGTCATGAAGCAGTACAAACTAAGCTGTTTCTCCTGTGAGAGCCTCAACCTCATTTTTTTAAGATTAGAGATTCCTCATCCTTCATAATAAGACCATCAACCACAGCACACCTCTCCCAGACTGAGATGGAATTCTGCCACTCCACTCTTTCAAAGTGTCTAAGAGATAGCCCAGGGCCCACCAGAAGAATTCTGCCTGAAGGAACCAGAATTTCAAGCATCCTTTGAAATTATTTCCTTTTTTTTGCTGTTTTATTTGCACAGTCTTATCACACAGGAAAACCATGACATGTTTGCATTAACAATTCTAATATCAGTAGCAGATGTGTGTTGTCTGAGCCTGAGTGATGATTTCCATTGCATGATCCTTAAAACAACCCTGAGTGATTTGCTTCTGCTCCCTAATAGTATTCATAATTAGAGATCCACTTCTTGCCTCTCTCGTTGTGAAAAACAATGTTTCCCAGCTTCAGCATGATGGGAAGGAGTGGTGAAGGGTCTGTCACAAAAGTGAGTAATGAAACAAGTAGGAATTCTGTCCCCACATCACTTGTACAAATGAATATGTATCTTGCTTCATAGGAAGTTCTCATTCCTGGATGATTCTAACTCGTTGTGCTTTGTAAAGCCCTGAGGTCAGGTAAGCTTTTTCGCTACAAGTGAATGAAAAATCCTTGGCATTCCTCCAATCATAGTAAAATGAAAAACAGTGAGATCTCTCAGAGCAATTTGTTCTAGCAGAGTGCTCAGGCTATGCGACTTGAGCACAATCCTGCAAGTCAAAGCTCTACAAACAAAGCCCTGTATTTATAGCAGATCTCCTCATCCTGATGTTGGAATTCCCACTCAGAAGTGCCATACAAGGACTCAGCTCTGCTATAAGAGGCTCTTATTTTCGACTCCTGCGCAGGGCAGTAGTGTTCATGGCAAGACTCTACCCAGAATCCTGAAACCCAGATGGAAGGAAGATGAAGACTGTGCTTTGGATCAGCTTTCTCTCCTTAAAAAACAAAGAAAGAAAGTCCTTGTGAGGGAGAGTGAAACAGTGGCCTCAACAGCCTCTGATTTTAGCTTCAGAACAAGGAATTAAACTTGCCTGCCCCCAAGCCCAAGCTAATGAATCTTATTACAAAGCAGCTTGGTTGTTTGCAGTCATAGGAAACCATCACTGCCCTGCAATTGCTTTGTACAGCACCTAGCACTGTGGGAGAAGGGGGTAAGAAGTGTTGGAGGCTGTTGTTTGTTGTGGTATTTGTGTTGCATGTATTTTGTTTACAGGGGCAATCACTATGCTCAGCAGGCCAAGCATTGTGTAAAGATCATAAAGAGAATTTGCCATGAATTACAAATGAACACTAGTTAAAGATCCCATTTTCCTATTCTCTCAGCAGCATGCAGCACAGCAAGGTAACTTTTCAAAGACAGCCTCATCAGTTCTGACACTTCATAATGCAGAACCTGACCTGTTCAGCATTTACATAGTTCACTGATCAATTAGGATGCAGCACTAAACAGCAGTGCACAGAACACAGATATTCTCCACCTTGGCCCTCTTTGACCTCCTCACACAGTAATGAATTTTCTTCCTGCTTGCCCTGCAGAATGGATCAACCTTAATTATCCCACAAAAGACCAGCGTTGACCCAAATTTATTAGAAAATTGAGGGACTGTCACACTAAACTAAAAGTCTGATGTCACATCAAAGCTAACTCACAGCACTGTTATCTATCTCTGCAGCCAGGACTGCAGTGCAACTCAGCTCTGAAATGCTTGGCAGCCTCACAGGGAACCAACAGCCCAACACTGTTGGCAGTTTGATGTTCTCCTCTGCTGTGGGGTCCCAGCATCCTCCAAAGTCAAGTCAGATCTGAGGTCTCACTAGAGCTTTTGAATGTCATGAAGGTGAAAAACAGCATCTACAGAGCCAACCTTCTTGAACAACAGGATGTATCCACAGGGACAGGACACACAAGCCATGGAATGGAGATCTGAGGACCAGAGCACTGATTTGGTATTAGGAGACCAGGTCTCAGACCTTGAAAAAGTCATTCACCTCCTCTGTAGCACAAAAGCTGAGATTCTCTTCACTAGCTGCTCTGCTCCAGAATCTAATCCTCTATTAATCAAAGCTAGTGGCTACAAGTACATTTTTTTACAAGTAGATGTGCAACTTCCACCAGTGTGAATGTGCTAGGCCTACACTGCAAGGCTCTATTAAGTATATAGGTAGGCTCCAGACAAGAGAAGTTAATTAAAACCCAATCATAAATCACTGTAATTAGAAATAAAATAAATGTGAGAAATAGCCATAATGACAGAGCTCTTCATGAATACAGAAGAGAGAAATCATGCAACTGTGTCCCAGCACAGAGAGATCATGCACTGCCCTACGAAGCACATTTTCCAATAGTCTGTTACAGATGAGCTGTTTGGAAGCATAAAAAAACCTCTGTGGCTTTTCTTTTCATTTTTTGATGCCATGCTTATCCTCACACATGCCCAGAGCAGTGGCAGCTTAAAAATATAATCAGTATAGGTTGATGCACATAAAACCATTCTATTTTAAGTCTTATATTTTCCAAGGCACTTGCTGGGACTGAGAGCCAAGTTGGAGGACAGAGGCAGCTGTACAGCACAGAAGAACTTCTTGCTGGGAAAATCCCTGGTGTTTTACGTATGAAAATGAGACTATGGTTGGAACATCAAATGTACACAATAACCACAGCTTACTGACCAAGGGAAGCACCATTGCTTCAGCTCTGTTCTGCTATGCAGGTAGAGGTGCCTTGATTGAGCAGTGCTTTTGCTGGGAATTGATGGGAAATCATGCTGTTCAGTGAGTGAAATAATCTTTGCATAGAGGGTCATTCAAGTGAAAGGTGCCAATTTTATCCAAATTACGAAGAATTATTGTTATTGTCTTCCTCAGACAGAAGAATTTGGTTTTTTCTTCAAGAAACAGACACTCTGAATATCGAGCCAACAGCATTAAAATGCATTGATGAATCTGCCT
>NW_008685132.1:81410-94082 GCF_000695815.1 Acanthisitta chloris | reverse complement strand
AACCCAAGGAGATGCTCAGACCCCAGCAGGCTACATTTCAAATGACATCTGAGGACCCAACGAGGTCACACAACCCAATGCAGCCCTAGAGCTGGGGAATGTCCAGGCTTGGGCCAAGGTTTTACACTGGTCCAGTCTAAGGACTTCCAGAGAATGACAACATATTAATGTGCCAAATACACAGCTCTTACTAGGAGCCAAACACCTATCCCATGAAATAATCAGCAGTAAATGCCTGGTCCCAGTGAATCAGCACAGTAGGACTCAGACACAACCTCCTAAAGGGCTTTTAAACAGCATTTGGAAGACTTGTTATTTATACTGTGGCAGCACCCAAAGACTTGAGTTAGGACTGGAGCCCTATGATGGTAGATACTGTATAAACACACAAGAAATTTTTCTCCTCTGTGCCTTCTTCCTCAAGGAGCTGCAATTTTACTGGAGATGAAGCTTGGAAAATACTGGAAACTGCCCTAATGGGAACTCATAGACTGCAGCAATGCAGATGTACAGTCCAACAGCTCTGAAATGCTGACACCTTTAAAGCAACTATATAGTATGTATCAGCAATCCCTGCAGATCTGTGAACTACCAGATCTGCCCTTTTAGACAAGGAACCTCTTTGAGTCAAACTGCAAAAGATTCAACAGCATTTTTTTCAAACTCTAATTCAGTCTTCCTTACTTATTGTTTTACAGTGGAAGCAATGGAGCAGGAAAATGATGTACTTAATATACCAAGTAGCTAACTTAAAGTAGCTATTTAAATTCATGTGCTGCTCAGCTCCAACTCTAATGGAATTTGTTTCTTTTTTATTTTTGTCAGTTTCTTTGCTGGTGTGTATCAGTGTAAGGTCCAGGGGGTGATACTTGCTTCCATCAGATAAGAACATTCCATGATATTATCTGCCTGCCTGGAGGAACTGGCTAAAAATCTGACTCCCATGGGTCATTCCAGTCTGGAGAAATAATTAATAGTGAAGTCTGATATCTTTGACACAATCCTGTTTGCTTTCAAATTATGTACAAAGCCTTGTTTCGCTTCACATACCAGGAATGAAGCAGCAGGAGAGAGTTCCAAGTCCCTTTTTTAGCCAGCAAAAAGCTGCATTCAGCATTTTCTCAAGACTCTGCTGCCAGTGCTTGTCTCCCTCTGCTTACACAAATGATCTGATGCTGTTCTGCCAAGGGACAGAACAGCATCTTGAGAAGCTCCTACAACTCCTCTGACTGGTAACTTCAGCTTGTGGATTTTTTGGGTGCTTTGACATATGGAATGGGGCATCCCTAGCTGCTGTGCTTTTCCAAAATGCAGATTAACAGAAAAGTTTACTGTGACTAAGCAATTAGGAGATTTCATGCAACACGTAGCGATGCAAATTACACTTTCTATACAGCTGGTTAAAAAACAGGCAGCCACAGTCACTTTGAGGTCATTGAAGTGCTTTGGGATGTGGGCAAGTACCAAGAACATTACTCTAATATTAAGACCAGTCTCTGCAGTCCCAGATCTGATCTGAGATATTTCTGCAGCTTCTCCCCTTGCCCTGTCCAACCCCAGAGCACTGGGGAGTTTCACTGCAGCCCTGTTAGCTGAAAGGCCAATATTTTGGCACTCTAACTGGCTGACTGAGGTTCACACACACACAAAAATCTGAGGCACCAGCTGCCTGGCACCAAAATGCAGGCAGCTGAAAAGCACAGCATGGCATGTACTTCTTCTTTGTGTTCAGCTCTGCTCTTCTCTTGACACAAAATGCTTCAAGGTTCAAACCTTGTGGCTAGCCTTATTTATATATATGTATTTTTATTGTCATCCTGTATTGTCACCATCCTAGTTCCATTATGGCCTGCCCACATGCTGAGGCAGCATCCCACTGCTTCACTCCTTGTTCCCAGACTATGCACTGCATCTCAAACATGCACTCACATGCACAGAAGTCAACCCTGCACGAGTCTGCTCTGCCCCATGCGAGTTTGTTCAGGGCCATACATTCCCCACCAGCTCACACTGCTGGATTTTGCACATGGAAAGCATTTTCATTCACTCAAGTCTTTAAAAGCCCTTTTGCATTTGTTCCAGAAGCCATCATTGGAAAGGTGGTGTTAATCAATGTACTAAGGGTGGGATCTATTGATTTCCCTTGGAGATTTATTTGCAGTATGGCTGAAATGCTTAATATTAAGAGACAATGAATTGAGCCTTCTTGCCACTCAGGGGCAGCTTGGAGATGGTTATGTGGGTGCAGGGGAAGTGCAACAAAACAGGCACAGTGTTACCTGCAGCCAGGGCATGAGAGAAACACCCCCAAAACCTAGACAAGTGTCAGGACCAGCAGAGGGTTAGACCCTGAGGCAGGAACACCTTCACACAGCAATCCAGAGCCTACTTGCCATCTCTGATGCTCTCCTCACACAATGAAGAGTGGCCAGGGGTGGTTTCCCAGAACCTTGAGCTCCAGATGTTATCCAGGGAGGTTTAGGCTGGATATTAGGAAGAGATTTTTTATAGAGAGAGTGATCAGACATTGGAATGTGCTGCCCAGGGAGGTGGTGGATTCACCATCCCTGGAGGTTTTCAAGTTGAGACTGGATGTGGCACTTAGTGCCATGGTCTAGTGACCACGGTAGGGTTGGACTTGATGATCTTTGAGGTCTCTTCCAGCCAGGTTGATTCTATGATTCAACAGCTGCTTCTCTCCCAGCACCCTGCAAGGGGCTGATGTGTGGAGCTGAGCTCACCCCCTTGTGCCTACCAAAGAACAAGGCTATGTCCCTGGGCTGTGCACCCAGAGGAAACAAGGTGACATTTTGTTATTTTCTAAATAAATTACCTCCATTTTCCTTCACTCAGGAGTGAGCCAGTGCCTTCCTCCCAAGGGCAGCTATGGCAGTAGATAACAAGACTGACCAGAAGTGGCAATAGAGCAAAGCCAGTGGTGCCTTAGCCATAAGGACACACAGAGATCTCCTCTGTTCCTCCCTCACAGGTTTATCCACATCAGTCTCCTCAGCTCTGAGGATGTCTCCTGCCAATTCAGGGCCCCTTTCCAAGCATGGCAGCTCAGTGCAAGGAAGGGACACTCACCATCAGGGCAGAGATGTGCCAGAAACTCCAGCATGGGCCAGTAGCAGGACGAAGGGCAAAACCTCTCTCATCCCCTCAGACAGGGCAGTCCCAATTCTTGTACAGTCCTGCTTTAGAAAGGGAAAATAGGATTGTGAGGTCCATTGTCTGCTCAGTCCTGGAGGATGGGCTTGCAGGGAATGCCTCACTGTGCCAAGATGGATGTGCCATGCCCTTTCAGTGAGCCATGAAAGCAAAGAAAACCATCTCCAAAATCAGCACAGGGGACACATTTCAACTGCTCACAGCCCGTAGGGAGGCAGAAACTCTGCCAGTGGCTGCAATGTATTAGGCCTTGCAAGTGTGGGTTTTAGTCTGTTACTTCAGGAAATTAATTTCTACAGAATTTTGCAGTTTCCCCTCCTGCTCCCTGGGCCCTGTGATAGTCATTTGTCACTGCTGCCCAGAAGAAAGGCGATTTTCAGGAGGGCAATGAGGCATTGGACAAGCTTTCCAGTTAAGTGTGGAAACATCATGCACTGTCATATAATAGCACTATAAGCTGCAACACCTCTCAGACAAGTTGTATGGTCACATCTCTAGGTAGTGATGAAAGCTGCTTTTGATAGGCTGAAGAAAAAGCTCAGGGAGGATATTCTCCTGAGCATGGAAAAATATGAACAAGCAGGAGATGATTAGACAGTTGCATAAACATCATGCAAATAAATCAGTGTGGAAATCAGAAACTCTTTAGCAGAGCAAGTCAAATTTTGCAGTTCTCCCTCAGCCCAGGCTCCCTGCAATGGTTCAGCCTTAGGTCACTTGCTGGTGATATTATTGCTTTGCCAGCTTGATAATCCTCCTTGCCATGTACTCCAATTTCCATAGGTGTATAGACAAACCCTGCCAATGACATTTGCTACAAACTTCCCCAAGCCTATATTGAATTAGCTTTTCTCCCCAGGCAGTCCAGGTCCCTATGTTGAAATCCTACAGCATTTCCTCACAGAGCAGCCAAGTCCTGCCTGACATAACCTGCAGGTGTTAATATAGTGCAATAAACAGGCTGCAATGAAAACAGCCCCCTTTTGACCTTGTTGAGTAAAGAGACTGCAAAAAAAATTACTAATATTGTTTATTTCAGGAGCAATTAGTTAGCTAGTGACCAGTCTCCTTGCCAGTTAAAAAGAATAGGATTCTCAGCAGCATAGAAACAGACTGTCCTTGAATGGTCAACATCCCAACCCTCTCAAGTCTGCCACTCTCCCATTTTTCAAGTGAAATTCCTCCATCACAAACAAGATTTAATTCATAGTCTGGATAGCATGCAGAGGTCAGTGGGAAGATACAACATGGCATATGTTACAATAGGAATGGATGAACTTAACACCTTGGCTCCAGTGGAGGGTGAAATTCAAAAGGAGGTGCAACCTACCTCAGCCAACACTTCCTTGTCACTGCTTCTTGCCTTTCTAGATATATCCTGCTCTTCTGGCTCTTCACACAGAAAATACTCTTGCTCAGGTAGAGTGAGCCAGTTTTTGTGGTTATGTGGGAGTAATAGTAACATGAGTGGGTATCAACCAAAGGGCAACAAAACTGGTTTAACTAGCACCCAGAGGAGTCTGGCAGAGGGTGCAAGTGACACCAGTTTTGGCTTAGTCCTGAACTTACAATTGTCATCTCCATCACAGTTTACTAACACATATGTATATTCTTACTCTAGCTAGCCAACTCTTTCCAATTCCAGTTGGATAAAATATAGGGTTTGTTTCCATGTTGCCTTGTGCAGTTCAAGATCTCATTTTGTAAAGCTCACAACTTACAGCCACTTTCCTTTCACATTTAACAGTGCTTTCACATGCATTGCACCAGTAAAAAGCTAAAATCCAAGGCAATATTTGAAGTTTGCAATAAACAGCAAGATGCTGACCTCAGACATCAGAATTGTTTTCTTCAGGAGCTAAAGAGCATCACAACCCCCCCAGTCTCCTGACCAAACTACCTACTAGCTGTGTATTTCTTCTGGCTGACTTCAGGAGCATCCAAAGTAAATCTTGCCTGTAGCACAGCTGAGGAGAGATGCAGAGAGACACAATGAATCTCTCATGCTCAGATGCTAAAAATTTCATTTATGGTCACAGGAAGAGGCTCTGACATTGTTATTGGAGATTTTTGTAAGAGCCCACATGGTTAAACATAGAAAAAGGGAGATTCAGAGTGCTCATAAGATGATCAATTTTTGCTTATGTCCCTGTTAATCTGGCACCAAACTGAATGCTTTCTACTCTCAATTCCTGACATTCTATCTATAGATTGAGGTGCAAAAGCCACCTGAGAGCAGCCAGTATTTTGCATGGCTTTTGCTGATTTTGGCTGTCTCCAGAACAGATCTGGTCCAACTTTATGCCAATGTCCTATGAACAGGCAGGTTGAAAGATGGAAAGCAAAAAAACCCAAAGCTGATCAATTATAAAGGGAGCTGCCTGGAGGAATTCAGTGGGTACACCTTCATATTTGAAGTTAGAGTCCTTCTGTGGCCTGAAATGAATCCAGAGGAGAACATTTCTGAAGCTCTTGAAGGAGGAATGTGTGTGCATGAGTTCAAGCTTCAGTTACCTGACCTAGTTTGTTCCCTAAACATCCTCGAACTCAAAAATCATCCTCCAGTACATGAAAGCATTGTGCATTCAGTTTTTATTCTGGGTCCTTACAACAACTGAGAACCTGAAACAATGAAAGGCAGGAATAGAATGTGCTGGACTTGTTCCTATTCCCATTTACAGAAATTTATTCTAGCTCCTTTCATTTCAGCAAAAGCTGGATCAGGTTCAGAACCACCAGTTCAAGATGAGACAATGCTTAAGCATGTACTAGCTTCACTGGAGCTGGTACAGCAGAAGCATCAGCCTTCCAGCTGAACACATGCTTAAGTGTGATTGCAAGGTGAATATCATTATAGAACTCCATGAGAAGGGAATCCATCCCTCTAATCTCAGACATCTGTAGAACTGACATCTTTTTTTGCCCAGGGCAATATTATGAGTTGTCTCAATTTTTATCTGTTTGCACTCTGAGTGAGGTTTGCCACATTTCCAGCTGTTGAGAACATCACGTCTCACACTGAAAGAGCCATGAAACAAGACAGTGTTTGTAATAATTTAAAACAGTCACTTACCCCTAAGCAAGTCATTTGTCTTAGACCAGAACACCAGAGTAATAACTGGGATTAAAGATAGAGCAGTCAAGGCAAAAAAAAGGTAAATCAATCACTACATTAGGACATTTGAAGAATCGTTTGCATGTACTCAAAAACTATGATACTTGCTATTAGCCCCAGCTGTAGCAGAGTCCCAAATTCATAAATATTCATCAAATAACCTTTTAGCAAAACTCCATGACTATGATGGTGGCCAGCTACTGAATTCAATCTAATTGAAAATCTGAGAAGTAATGAAATGATTGCATGTCTGTCTCTTCATTAAATCAGTGTGCAAATTTGCATAGATTAATTTGCGTCAAATTAATAGCTCCACTCTTGGCTTAGAGCCAAGGAGACTTATGATCAATCTATATAGCTTTAATTCAATTCTGCACTCCTAAAATGTTGGCTGGTTTTTTTGCTGTTTTAGAGACAGAAAATCAGAGCTGAATAAGATTTTCACCGTTTCTGTCATTTCTCTCCAGTTCTTGTGTTATGATGATTAATTATGATAAAATGTGCACACAGTGTAAGAGCAGGAAAGAAACATGTAGTCTCAGCCGTGGAGAACTGAGGTCTGGTTTGCTTCTCTGGAAGTTAAGTCACACTGGAAGGCTTGAAGTCTCAACTACATTGAATTCAAACACAGGGTGGTGAATATCTGGGGTAGAACAGATAACTCATGGGCCTGTTTTATGGTTCAGAGCAGCTCCCAAGACTGGTGGAGCCCTGTGGACAATCCTGTCCTTCATCAGGTCCCCAGCCCAACATGCTCAACCTTTCCAGAGGATGCAGAATTTCCTGTACCTCTGCAACTGCTTGATCCCCACAATGTTTTAAATCTTTTTAAACACACTGATGCTCCATGTGCTGAGGTCTGTCAGGAAAACAACGACTCCTTCAGCCTTCAGTTATTTGAAGTTAATAACAGGGACAGACAGTGCATGCATTGACATTGTCAGCTTGCTTTTATTTTTCAACCTACTTTTTTTCTAAAGAAAAACAATCAGGCTGTAATTCAGGACATTTGATTAATCAAACTCAGACCATCTGCTGCAGCCCTGTCTCCTGCTGATCTGCATTGCCTGAAGTCAGCGACGTGATTCAGGGCTGCAGTCTCACACTGTCTCTTCCTCTGTCAGCTGTTTTACTGCAAATCTGCTCCTTTCACCCAACACACAGTGCCTGGCCTTTGTTTACTGTGATGACCATTTAGGATAGCTGTAGTGCTAGACAATTTGTATCAAAATACAGGACATGTGCAAACCTGAGTTATACAACAAATTGTTATGTCTGCATGAAAATAGGATGAACCGAGGAAATCATGGCAACCCAAAGAAACTATTTACTAAAAAAACTCTTCACAATTCAAATACTTCTAGTAGCAATGACATTTTGTCACAGTTTACACCTTATGTCAGTAATGGATATATCTACCTTCATCTGTTTTTGGATTTTTTTCTGTCCTGTGTTCAGGGATGTACTCAGGAACTCAGACCAAAGAGCTAAGCAGTACAAACTCACATAGTTTAGGGATTTTAATGGGATTAGAGCAGTCTTAGTCTGGCAGAGAATGCCCTTGTACTGGATGTAGCATAGCTAAGAGCTGTTACTGCCTGGTGTTTGTGGGTGTGAACACTGCACTGACCAGCTGTATCTGGAAGGAGAGAAGGAATATGACCCTTCAACAACTCTACTGTCCAGGAGATCCATAGCATTTTTCAGAGCCATGTGGGGATAAGAAGCATGGTTAGATGGCAGGAAAAGACAGGACAAAGTCCAGTTGCCATATTAGAACTTGTTTGATGTGCCAGTTTTCATAGGAAAAGACAAAGTCCAGTTGCCATATTAGAACTTGGTTGATGTGCCAGTTTTCACTCTGTCTGTAGGGCAGCTTCCTTCATGGTAGGAACTTGCTTTCACTGCAGCAATCCAGAGATCAATTTTATCTTCCCCTAAGTAAAGGGCAGGACAAACAAGGAGGAGATAATTGTTTAGCAGGGGTAGAGGGCAATGAGAGGGTGAGTTAGAAAAGTCCAGTTGCCATATTAGAACTTGGTTGATGTGCCAGTTTTCACTCTGTCTGTAGGGCAGCTTCCTTCATGGTAGGAACTTGCTTTCACTGCAGCAATCCAGAGATCAATTTTATCTTCCCCTAAGTAAAGGGCAGGACAAACAAGGAGGAGATAATTGTTTAGCAGGGGTAGAGGGCAATGAGAGGGTGAGTTAGAGTCCTTCTGTGGACTCTATTAGAACTTGGTTTTGGTGCCATATTAGAACTTGGTTTTGGTGACATTTGGCCTTCTGCAGATGGATGAACCTCATCTGTCTTGACACCAGATGTTGGAGTCAATCTCAGAAGTCAAGTAAGAACAGCACCTTGAGTCAGCCCTCACTGAGTCATCCAAACCAGATGGCAGATTACCAGAGGATATCAATGCATTAGATATTGAAAATTTGCTCATTTAGTTTCCAGTGATAATTGCTGAATGACAGAGTACCAAAACACTAGTTTCCAAAAAGCTGACCTGGTTTTCATTCTTGTCTTGCTGGTTACATCCAAGATACTTGAGCCTGTTGGGTTCCTGAATGTCTGAAGATGGGATTCAGCACACAATTATCAAGTCAGGAAATGCTCCAAGAGATTTATTGCTGCGTTATCAAAGGATCAAGACTCTGCTGAACACAGAGTGGAAGAAGTGAGCCCTGCCCTGCCCTAAAAACACATAGGCTAAATAAACAAATTGAGGGAGGAAAATAGGAGCCCAGGAAGGTGAAGGTTACAAGAGGAATGATAGCATTCTTGTCTTCTTAGGCAGGGCCTGGTGTCCCAATACGTTGCATCCAGTTGTTTCCTTAGAAGCTGTTTTACCAACAGCATCTGCAGCAAAGAAATGGACTAAAGTCTACATCACACAGACCAAATGAGGAAAGCATGAGAGGGGTTTGTCACTGTATCTGTCTCTCTCTACCTCCATAGCATTTTGCCAGCCAGAAGATACAAAGAGGCAAACAAAACACATGATTTACAAACAGGGTTCCAGTTTGAATGGGCCAGAAAAGCACTGCAGGCCTCAAACAAAACAATGCAGATAAAATAACTTCTAGCAGTGGTCAGTTACTACCATGGGTGAGGCAGAGCTCTGCACACCCCTGAGTGTGAGCCAACCCTTGCTGGTACCCATGGAGCTCTGTAAGGGACTGCACACACTGTACTCCTCACAGGAACAGGACCATAGCTCTCTGAATGCCTTCAACAACAAGCATCCTCCAGCTATCAAGGCTAATGCAATAAAGAGAATTTCATTTTGGCATAAGAAAAACTAAGGGAATGACATGATGTATTGGCAAAATTTGAATCATAGAAGGCCAAAGAGGCAGCTTAAAAGAGTTAGGCTGTTATTAATCGGGTCACAGTGATGCTGCATTTCAAAACAGGCTTAACACCTGCTAATTTCATTTCAGTGCTGCTGAAGCTGAGTCAGCTAACAAAGGCTCTTGAGGATCAGGCACGTTCAGAGCAGTAAAGAAATTCCTTGCCTTCCCTCATGAAAGTGTTTTCCTCTCCTTAGTAAGGGGGAAGAGGGGAGAAAGGATGGTCCCTCCCTCCTTTAAGCCTGCCCTGTGCAGCAAGAGCTGAGGGGAAAGAGGATAAGAAGCATCATGGTCTTGAAGGAAATCCCTTAGATAAGAGCTATTATTTTTGCTACACTGGTGAATGTGAAGGAGTATTTCCCTTCCCCTAAAAAAGAGCACTTGAAGCAGTTTCCCAGAGTCAGAGAGGTCAGTGAGAATAGGAATAGACCATGTCCCTGGTCCCTGCCATTGCAGCAGACCACAGCCTCATCCTCTCATTGCCCTCTACCTCCTGCTAAACAATTATCTCCTCTTTGTTTGTCCTGCCCTTTACTTAGGGGAAGACAAAATTGATCTCTGGATTGCTGCAGTGAAAGCAAGTTCCTACCACAAAGGAAGCTGCCCTAGAGACAGAGTGAAAGCTGGCACATCAAGCAAGCAGTGCAGAAACATCCCAACCACTTCCTCTACCCAAGAAACAGCTCAGCAGGACAACCATTCCAATGGAACTGGGCAGCCCTGGGCAACAAAACCAGTTCCTTTCTTTCTTGTGAATATGGATTGAGAATTCCATTAATTGGAATCTGACTTTACCAAGCAGTCCAGGACCCAAGGAATTTCAAGGTTATCAACACTGTTATCCTGGAGTGCATTGTGTGACTTGGCCCAGATGTGGAATGAGCCTAGATCTGCCTGGGCTCATCAGCAGAGGTACAACATAACTGGAATCTGCCTATACTGTTGGCTTCACAAGACCATCCTGGCTCTGAAAGCAGCTCAGTAGCTCCTGGTCACTAGTGAGAAGCTGTTCTCTATTAGCTCTGCTGCTTGCAGAGTATCTGTTTTCAGTTCCCCATGTTTATGAAAAGTCAAGGGTTCAATAATTGGACAGAGGACTTGAGGCAAAGTCTACCATAAAAGGACAGTGATAGGACAAATTCTTTATTTTCTTGTTGGTTTCATTCAGACGATTTTCACCCCAAGGCTGATAATGAGAACATTGAGCCTGAGTTTTATAATGGGAGCCATTTTTTATCCCCAACTACAACTTCTGCTATCAGTGGAAACTATAATGCTGTGTAATATCTCAAGAGTTGGTGACAGCATACACCTCATTCTCCATGACAAAAAGGTATAGTAACAGCAAGAAATGCTGCAAATCAACCATAATATACTGAAACAGGACTTACTTTACCAGGAATGGCTTACATGGTTCATTTACATGGTACAAAGACAACTGTGAAATGACTGGAAATGTAATATGGAAGAACATAATTGGGTTTGCTGGAGACAGATAGGTGGTCATTTATGAAAAGTAAGCGTCAGACACAAAGGTTGGATTGTCTTCTCAGTTTCACCAGGGTAAAGCAGTGTGATTAGGAGAATACCAGATATTTACTGTCCAGAGAGCTTAGGCTGATATAAAGCAAGGGTTTCAAAAGGTAAACTTTTTAGATCTTCCCACAGTCCTTGCCAGCCAGCTGGAATTTTAACATTCTCATGTCTAACTGAGGTCCAGAATTCTCACAAAGTACTCGATTCTGGTGTTTTTCCAGCCAATACTTTCAGTGCTTATCTCACATGGCTTTGTTCTTCAAATACAGATTTCTGCTGTCCTAAGGAGAGGAATTGCCTGAACGTCTCGTATCAGATCCATTTCTAGCATCAAAACAAGAAACTTTTAGGTTCTAGGCAAAGATCTCCATTTCTTCTTCCTGATGTCATTTCATTAAAATTAATTGAGTAACTGACAGTCCACCCTTGTGCAAGAAACTTTTAGGTTCTAGGCAAAGATCTCCATTTTTTCTTCCTGATGTCATTTCATTAAAATGAATTGAGTGACTGACAGTCCACCCCAGTTCACAAGGCACAGAGCCCAGGGGAGCCCACCTGGCTGCCACACACCTAGAGCATGCAGATGAGACACACTGGGAAGAAAGTAATTTCTATGCAGAGAGACATCAAGCCTTTCATTCTTAGGTTCTAGGCAAAGATCTCCATTTTTTCTTCCTGATGTCATTTCATTAAAATGAATTGAGTGACTGACAGTCCACCCCAGTTCACAAGGCACAGAGCCCAGGGGAGCCCACCTGGCTGCCACACACCTAGAGCATGCAGATGAGACACACTGGGAAGAAAGTAATTTCTATGCAGAGAGACATCAAGCCTTTCATTCTGGGGCTTGGAGATGCTCTGCTATGAACCAGAGGTCCTAAGCTAAGCAAGGAGAGTTGCAGCAAATATTGAGGTCATCTGACCAAGCAACACTTCACTGTCAGTTCTACTACATCTTCCCTCTCCTCAAGAAACTTGGTTACAACAAATCTAGGGAAGGTTTACTCCTTCTCCCCAATGTTTTTCCCTTCCCAAAGCCCTCATCTTACAAGTTACCTGCTTTTATACCAGCATAAACCACCACAAACTACTGTGAACTCCACCAAGAGAAAACTGTCATAAATAAAAGGAAGACCTGAATAGCTTAGCAGTTCAGAGGATTGGGAAAGAAGCCACAAGAAACCTCTTTTTTATTTCAGGTGTAAAATAGGTCCTTCATAAATGTGTCATGTAGCCCACTGCAGTGAGAGACAGCTTACAGTGACAGGAGGATTAAACCACCACAAACTACTGTGAACTCCACCAAGAGAAAACTGTCATAAATAAAAGGAAGACCTGAATAGCTTAGCAGTTCAGAGGATTGGGAAAGAAGCCACAAGAAACCTCTTTTTTATTTCAGGTGTAAAATAGGTCCTTCATAAATGTGTCATGTAGCCCACTGCAGTGAGAGACAGCTTACAGTGACAGGAGGATGCAGCAGATAGGTCAAGTAC
>NW_008685132.1:68694-81400 GCF_000695815.1 Acanthisitta chloris | reverse complement strand
TCAGGATCAAACGTCTTTCATCGTCTGCTCAACATTTTTTTTATTTTCAGAGCTCTCAGTATAGTACATGCTGAATTCTTCTGAAAATCACTAGGTACCAAGAGCTGCTAAGTACTTTTGTAAGTTCACCCACTTCCCAAGCATTATTTCATAGTGTATTGAAGTTCAAATACAAAGATTGTGGGCAAAAAGCCAGTAGAAGTGTAATGAAAAAAATCCACTAATACTTGAATTAACTTGACCATATGTCACTGAACCTTTTTGTATGCACAACCAACCCACAAACAGTGACTGTGGTTAGTTTTACAGAGGATGGTAAGCAATCATAACAAAAGTCTTGTATTTTTTTAGCAGTCAAACAGAAGAACCTCAGCCCCCCTTTACCTTTCCTGGGACACAGAATGTTTTCCCAGGCAGATGGTCACAGGGAACACACAGAGACTTTGGAGCAAACTGCTAGAAAACAACCCTCTTGATCTCATCCACTTCAAAATCCACAGGAGTGAAACACTGCAAATGAAAGCATTCAGCACCAAATTGGCCCAAACTGCTCCTTACCTGTGCCTGAAGAGCCACACGTGTTGTAAGAGAGCTTCAGAACATGCATAGTTCAAATACACACCAGAGTAGCTACACCCCCTTAACTGCTGGCCCACTAGAGCACTGCTGTAAAATGTCTGGGATGGGATGTGCTGCAGGGTGGGGGACACTGCAGGGATTCAGGGCTCTTCATCAGCTAAAAGATGCTCCTCCTCCACCACCAGCTGCAGGGGAAAGGCTGTTTACACCTGGAGTAATTTACCCAATTAATAGCTCTAAGAGGCAAAATGTAACCCTTCATTAGGTCCAGCAATGTAGAGAGGGGGAAGGTTGCTCCAAAGGCCAAGGTGAACCTTCTGGGGTCTGTGTGTGTGTCTGGTTATGCTATGGAGCAATTAGGACAGCTAAAAACTGAGACACAGTAGCTGACCTGATTTCCAGCTTGATCTTTGGTATTTTCTCACCAGCAGTGCACCAGCCTGAGCTGCAGGACAGCATGAACGAGGTGCAGCAATGAAGCACAAACACTATAGCAGCCTCATACATTCCTCTGGGAGATTTTCCTTCAGTCTCAATAAGAACAGACAGGACATGAGCGTGAATGAGTATCCCTTCAATGCTACAGATCTGCCTGGGAGCAGAGAATTCCTAGAAGAAGCAAGCTGATCTCTCTAGGGGAAGATTTCTTTTTGCAAATGACATTTAAAGACCACATGGCCCCTTTGTGCTTTAGTTACAATAGCTAGGCAATAATATTGATGCTTTGAATTTGAACTACCCACCAGCAGTACTAGCATGCTTGAAAAAACACTAAGTGGCCTTTTTCAGAGCATCTGTGGGAATTAGAAGTGTAAATCACAGAATCTGTAACGCTTGAAAAGGAATTACACACCTAATGTCAACTTCCTTCTCGTGGGGCTTCTGCAGCTTTGGTGTTATCAGGGCAAAGGTTCTCAATGGTGGTAAAAACGTGGGCCTAAAATTAGGAACCAGATTTTGCCACCTACATAAATATCTGACTCAATAAAAGTGACCTGTCTATTTCAGGATTTTTTCATGCTATTGTTGTGGCCCAAGAGAAAATCCTTTTCTTTACAAGGTGATTTAAAGTCTGTGTCTTTTCAAGCCTGAGGGTGAACTTTATCCATCAGCCATAAGAAGAAACATCACTAAATAAATTTGCTTTTTTTCTTTTTTCAGAGATGCTCAAGGACATTTCATGCCTCCACCAGACCATTTGCACTAACTGTCACAGCTTTGAAATTAAAAGTGTGTGTGGGGAGGCAAAACCTTGTGCAGAAACCAGGGGCAAACCCAGGCAGGACAGCTGTGTACAAAGCAGCAGGTTGTGTTTTAACCAGGTGGCTGTGCATTGAAAACAAAATCCACGAGAAGGTCTGAGTCTTGCAGGCATGTTTGGGAAAGGGCTGACCAAGCACCAGGAAGATGTTTTAACTTGCAGCAGGTTTTCTCCATTACCCACTGGAGTCAGAATGCTGAATGACTCTTTAAGAGGAAAGTGCTGGTACAGGGACACATGAGAAGTAGTGCTCAGGGCTCCTCCTTAGAAAGTGCTGTCTTTCCTTGCTGTTCCCTGAGGGATGACTCTGCTCCATCTCTTCCCAAGGACAGAATAGCTGAGGCCACCACGGTGAGTCCTCAGCCACCACTCCAGCAGTCAGGCACAGAGCAATGCTGATTTATCACTGAATTTAGAGGCAGTGAGCTGCTGCCTTCCCTGTGGTCCTCATTGCAACAACCACAGGTACAATCTTTGCTAGAAAAACAATGATTCACTATGTATCAGTGGCTTCAGCAGCTCTGCTGGATCAGGGCTCTGCATGGAGCTGGGAGCTCTGGTGAGAGCCAGACCTTTGCCAGGCTAATTTATATATTTTGTCAGCATGCTGGAAAGGAGCCTTTGGATATATTTTCAGCTCATGTCAAAACACCACACATGTTTTTCTGATCCCAGCACTTACATTCTAAAAGGCTTTAAATCTGCTTTCATATTTGGTATTTTTAAAGGAGGCATGTTTACATATACAGCGCCATGGCGACAGGAAAATAAAAATAAAGACGAGAAAAAACACACCAGTGCACCAAGCCCTGTTTAGAACACATACACCATTCACATATCTAAATTAATCAGAAGGATCCTGCATGTCTTGTGACTTCCATTTTGATCAAAACCAGAATAGGTATGACGAGAAACTCCCATTACAAATATCTTACAGATACTGAGGTCTCTTTCCAGTCCACAAACCTCCACCAGATAATTAACCCCAGAGAATGTGAATCAGTCATTCCCCCACTCTCTGGCCACTGGTGTTACAATGCAAACTAGAGCCCACAGGAGGTGATGATGCTTTCTCATGACTTGCTGTTGAGATCATTGAGGGGCCCCAACCTGCTGGTTGGCCCCACTTTGCTGACTGCTCCCATTGCTGACTTTCCTGAGGTCTCTTAGACCTCAGGCAGGACCAGGCTCTGGTCCAGATTAACAATTCCAGCAACCCTCATCCTCTTTCTTGACAGACTGTTGACCATGCCTGCACGTGAGTGGAGCTCCTGGTGCCCTAGTAACACAAACAACACAAGTACATTCATTCTATAATGTGAACATTTGCAAAACATAAATACCTTTCAAAATTTCCCAGGCATCAAAGCAGAAACTTACTTTCAGGAGAGCTCTATTTTAAAACATGAGAAACCTGGGGGGAAAAAAAAAAAGTAAAAATAATAACCAAAAAAAAAAAAAGCACTGCTCCACGAGGACCATTTTTATTGAGCCCTGAAAGCAAATTGACTGCACTCGTAGGCAATACTTATTAAAGTCTGGTAACAGGATTGAGAATGCAACAATCATCTTCCTCCCACTGCCATTTATTATGGGAGTAGTAGACTACAGTTCTACTACTTGGATCTTAGCTATTGAAGTCACAGCCCCTGAGGGCTGTAAAAAGTTGCTGCTGTCATATATAAATCAGACTTCTTCATAAAAATGACACGGCTTGACATGTAGGGATAATATTATAAGGTAACTACCGTGGAGGTTTCATGCTTGGATATGTTCAAAAAGATGTTTCTCTTTATCCCTGACCACAAATACTTGTTGATGGTTTCTTGTCAGCTGTTTGAAAGCTTTAAAGAACTGCTATCTCTGCTGGGGTCTGCTCCTTGGCTGAACTTTTCATTAACCTTTGATCATTCTTTGGAGCATTTCTTTACCAGGCAACTGAAGAATTTCAAGTGCTGCAGTGCATTCATATGTCTGTGGGGGAGAAGAAGAGGAGGTGAAGATTTTTATAGATGTACATCTTGTACAAATATACACCCAAGTCCTTCACTCTGAACAGGACTAGAGAAAGCACAAATGGGTACTTCTATTTTTAACATTTGGCAAAATCAGATGTGAGAATAAGCAGGATTTATTGTCTTCAGTTAACTTCACTCTCTTCCAGCATCTCCACCCCAGGGAGAAGAATGGGAATGGTTTAAAGGGACTTGACATTTCGATACCTGGGGCAGAGCAGAGATCTCCTGTGCAGGCACCCTGGAGACAGACAGGCCTCCCCACACGGGTGCACACTGAGGTTTGGATGAAGCCTAACATGAGAAGCTGGAGGTGCTGGAAGACTTCAAGCAGTGCTGCAGTCCGTGGGGACACTGGTGGTCCACCACTCTGCTGGACAGCAAGATACCAAAATCCAGCATGCTCTTCTGCTCCCTTTGGCCCCAGTGTATGGTGCAGTTTCTCCCCCCTCACCATGTGGACTGATTTAGTCCACATCTCACCTCGAGTCTGATCTCACCTCCAGTAAAAGCCTTTCCTGTCCATGCTGGGTTTGCTTATAGAGGCTCAGGAAAAAAAAAGTGCATTTGGTGCATCTGCTCTCCAGCTGTTCATCATCATCATAGAATTTCATCATAGAATTTAGGGACTGGAATAGACCTTACAGTTCATTTAGTCCCAACTCCCCCTGCCATGGGCAGGGACACCTCCTCACTAGACCAGGATGCTCAAAGCCTCATCCAGCCTGGCTTTTACCCTTGCCAGGGTCGGGGCAGCCCCATGTCCCTGGGCAACCTGTGCCAGTGTCTCACCACTCTCACAGTAAAAAACACTTTTCTAATATCTAACCTAAACTTCCCCTCCTTCCGTTTGAACCCGTTACCCCTTGTCTTATTGCAGTTCCTAACACAGAGTCCCTCTCCAGCTCCTTGTAGCCCCTTCAGATATTGCAAAGTTGCTCTGAGGTCTCCACGCAGTCTTCTCTTCTCCAGGCTGAACAGCCCCAACTCCCTCAGCATCTCCTCATGGAGATGCTCCAATCCTCTGAGCAACTTCATGGCCTCCTCTGGATTTTCTCCAACAGTTCCACATCCTTCTTATGTTGAGAGCACCAGAACTGTGTGCAGTATTCCAGGTGGGTCTCACAAGAGCAGAGCAGAGGGGGAGAATCACCTCTTTCTACCTGCTGGCCACACTTCTTTTGATGCAGCCCAGGGTTGGGTTGGTTTTCTGGGCTGCTAGTGCACACTGCAGCTCCTTGTGACTTTCTCACAACCGTGCTTGCTGAAATTTGCAGATGCCACTGGTAAAGCAAATCTAATTAACCCAGCTTTTGTTCTCTGCCGAGGTGATAAGCACCATCAAGGCTGTTTCTCTTCCCAAACTCTCAGGTTTACAAAAAAGCCAAACTGCCTAACACATCTAAACAGCACTGAACTACATCAGGCAGCTTGGACACGATGGGCAAGGTGCCCACTGCGCTCACAGAGCACTGGCTGTGCCCTGTGGTGGCAGCTGGTTGGCACGACTGGCCACGAGCTTTGCCAGGGACACTGTCTGAAGGCAGTGGCACAAAGCCCCTGTGGGAGGGTCAGCACGTGTGTCACAGAGCTGCAGCTTTTCAGCATTATCCCCATCACATTGGACACGGGTTCATTCATTAGGTGGAAGCTCATTAGTGTGCTGTGGATGCAACCACCCATTGTGATACATTCTACCTATTGTTCTGCTCCTTTGCAAGTTTAACTTAAGGCATTTTCTCCAAAGCAAACACTCCCCACTAGCATTTGTTCACAGAGGTGCTTTTTTTTTGTGTGTTGAAGTATCTTCCTATGATACCACAGTATTCACTGAGCACTCCACTAGTCATTTTTAGCATCCCTTTTCCTTCCAACAACCAGCAAGTCAAACAGCTTGCAAATTTTCCCTAGCCTGAAGTGCAGGGTAATCTTGCAAGCTGGCAGCTGCACCGAATTTTCAGGAATACAGAGCAGCTGTGCCCATGATTCTTCCCACTCCCTCCTGTTTTGCCAAGGCAGGTTAATTGCTTCTTCATGCAAGCTGTCACCCTGGTTCCAGAAATGCCAGTGGGGTTGGTGCATGCTGGGTGCTGTAGTCTTTTGGGAGCTTTGTGTTTGCTAGGAGGATATGAGACTGCAGTGCAGCTTTGAAGGCTCACCCTGATTTGTATTTTAGATCTTTGTGTTTTGTTTCACTAAATGTGTTCCTCTGTACCAAGGACATAAATCTGCATATGTATCTCTGAGTACAGGAGGGTAATGAATTTAAAATGCCTGAAAAATAAACATGGCTCTTCTTTTCACAGCAGCTCTGTTGTTTCCAAAGAGGATTAAATAAACAACAGCATGTTACTTAATCATAGCAAAATGTGGAAGCTGAATTGATTTGGGGATTTAAGGGTGTTAATTTTGTTTGGGGAAATGCCTAAAGAGAGTTCCATTAAAGATAAATAAATGGTTCAGGTCTCTAGCTGGCTGCTGGAGAAATGTATAAAGGTTTCAGGTCAGGTTTTTCACTGCTTGCAGGCTTTGCTTTGGGAAATGCCTGTAAGCAGCAGAAACAGCCTTTAGCTGTGTCTGAAGATGTGGTTACAAGGACACATTCCCCATCTCCGTGCCGGGGGTCGATGCCCCCTCTGATGTGCTGAGACATGTGTTTTTAGAGTGCAGATTTTCATCTGCATGGCTCATATTCATGGGGCAGCCCCCCCTACCCAGGTACACGTGAGGGGATGGAGCCTGTCCATGTGGGCAGAAACAGGTCAGGAAGGTGAGAACATCTTAGATTGGTTTGGCTGCTAGAGAAAATGCTTGAATAGCTGCACCAGAGCTCCTTTCTGATGGGAAAAAGGCTCTGTTTTAATGATGTATTTGATATGAAAGGGCACGGTGCTTCAGTGCGTGCCTTGCAATAAGAGGAAAGCAGATATGACAGCTGAGGCTTTGCAGTGTTCCAAATAGGCCTTTCAGACTCTTAGACAAGAAAAACAAACACCGAAGGACAAATTTATGGCTAGAATAATAGACTGGTGGGTTTGGGGGGACATGCTTGAAATAAGCTTCCCTTGACAGCTTCTATATTTGTTTCATGCTGCCTACTTTTCATGCAGCGTCCCCACCCCCACAAACTCCTCAGCTCTAGGTAGAGCTGGAGGTTTAACTAATTCCTCAAAGCTCAGCTAAATTGTCTTGGGAATTACCATTGCAAGTGCATACACTGTGCTGCAGAACAGGAGACAACCACCTCAGTAGAGCTGTGGTAGGAGGAAGGGCTTGTGGGGTGCTTAGGATGTTAAAGACCAGAACTAAAATACACACAAAGTCATTCACAAAAGGTAGCAAAGTATTTTTTGGTCACTGCCCAAAAAAAAGACAGCTTGTATTCAGGGAATCACAGAAATGGGAAACCAGTTTAAGAAGCTGAGCTGAGTACGTCAGAACACTGTTGCCTATATTTATATGTGGGAGGGAGAGGAAGACATATAATATATATGTATATATAT
Source organism: Acanthisitta chloris (assembly GCF_000695815.1). Lineage (NCBI taxonomy): Eukaryota > Metazoa > Chordata > Aves > Passeriformes > Acanthisittidae > Acanthisitta > Acanthisitta chloris. The sequence continues at coordinate 74,042 of NW_008685132.1, read as the reverse complement.
ATTTGAAGTTGCTTGGTTACTCAGGCAGTTTGACAGTCAGGCACAGCTTGGCATTTGTGCCTTTGGGAGCTAGGAAGGATGTGGAGAGATGGACAAGCATTTGATGGCTACAGAGGAGAATTTCTTCCCCACTGACCTTCCCTGCTAGGCATTCTTCTCCTTCACAGGTTCCCCCAGACATATGTTGCATTGCTCTGGGTTACCATTAACTCCAGAAATTAATTGGTGGTAGGTCTTTCTAGCACACTCAATATTCTATTTTCTTTGGTTATGCTTCTCTCTTCATTTTATCCCATTGAACCCTGGGGACATTGTTAGTGCTCAAAGTCACTTAACCTTCCCTGTCGTAAAAGTGACCTGTCTATATCTAAGCACTCTCTTTTTTACACATTGGCCAGTCTTACCCATTTAAGTGCCTTCTTAAATACATTAGAAGAAAATAAACCAGTATGGATTTCTTTCACTAAGCTTTTGGTTTCTTCTCAATTTATTTTCTCTCTAAATTTACTTTGCTTGCCAAACCTTTAGCTTCAGGTTATTGACTTTCTAGACACATCTCTTGATGAACTAATTGCTAAATGTTCTAAAATTGAATAGTCTATCACTCTGATTTTTAAACATACCAACAAATTCGTTGCACGTTGTGGCCTTTTTAAGTAATGATAAGTTTAATTTCCATATAACCACACAAAGCTCTATAAAGAAACTGTGTCATATTCTACAATTTCACAAAGTTGAAGGGGTAGAAAACCTACTAGGATGACTGCTGAATAAATGACTGTACAAATAAAACAGCTCAAGCGTATGACACACTCAACTTTCATGTCTCCTACTATGCAACAGACAGATTTCCATTTATATTTCTTTGTTATCTGGACCCACCATAAGTTTTTCAGAGTTACCTGTGCTCAGTTTTTGTTTGTCTCTACAAGACAGGGGCACAAGATTTACAGAGAAATTGATCATATTGCTATTCTTGCAAAGACATTTATTCAGGTACTGTGAGACCTCTAACTGGTTCTCATTTTCAGGACTGGGGCCTAAATACTTCAATCTGCTTCTTTCGTCTAACAGAGAGATCAGAATACAACAGAAAATGTTGAAAAATGAAAAAAACCCATCTACCATAGTTGGAATTACTGGAGGTTTGCTTTCCTTTCCTGGATATCTTGGGAATCCAAACCCAGTGATTTCTCTGTTCTTCCAGTTTTCACCCTTACCATCATAACTCCATTTTTCAGGAATGCAAATGCACTGTACCCAACAGAATGTTTTATGTAGTAGTGGCTATTTACAGCCAGGGGAATATATTTGGCTGCTCTTTCTGCTGCCCTCTCTGGTTTCCTTTGACTCCAAGGAGTCTGTCCACATTGTGTTGTCAAAGCAGAGTCAGTGTTGTGCATGGACAGCTAAACTACTTGAGATTAATTTTATTCTTCCCACTTTCTAGGATTACACATATGCTTGGGGTGAGTTTTAGCCCATCTGCTTGGGATGAGTTGTTCTGTCAGACAAACCTGAACATGATGCTGCAGCTTGTGGCAGGAGGGAGAAGCCCAGAATCTGCCTGAAACACCAGTGCCCTTCAAGGACAGCACAGGGACACGCTGCATTTTCTTCACAAGCAAAGGACTGCATGTGCAAGAAATATTTTGCTTTTGTACTATTTAATGTGTGGTTTCACTCTTCCTGTGTGTGCTGCTCCCTTTTCATGTTAGAGGAGACAAGTCAGTGCAATGGATGCTGCTTGCAGAGCTGAGGACAAGGAGATCTAAGCTGATGCTTCATTCCTGGGGGGTACAACAGTCCCCTGAGGACACATCACCTATGTGGGGGGAAGTTTGCCTGAGCCTCAGGACAGGTGGTGGCAGCTGTAATCTCTGTGGCAGAGTTTTCAGTGATGTCTTTCTTAAAACTGATCTAGGATGTAAGCTTTTCAAGCTGAAGCTTAGATACTTTCAAGGCTTGATGATGCAGGGCTATTTCAGTCTACTTTTGTGTCAGGAAACCCTGAAAATATCTTGTCTTTCAAAAAAAACCCTCTTTCTTACATAATTCCCTCTCAAAAGATATACTTAAGCCTTTCAATAGCAGCAACCAAAAGCTAATAGGAATTGAGTGCATCAGCTCATCTGCTGTTGTGATAGGTAATTTTATATATTGGCTTACTAAGTAATAAAGTAAAATAAATTAGTTCCTATCAAATGTTTCCTGAATGCATTTCAGCCAGAGCTTATTGTTATTTATTCATCTGTTGGATTGTATTTGTAAAAGCCAAAGCTGCTTTGAGAGTGTATGTGACCAGAATAGCCTAAGTGGAGAAGCTGTGAGTTAGGAATGAAGCCAGCAAGTCATTAATTAAGGAGCTGTACAGTTTGCAGTCAGACTTGTGGATCATGAAAACTGCCTAAAATCAGTGCCTGAATGCTTCCAGTTGTAGAGGTGTCACCATTGGGATGTCACCAGATGAGTGTGGCACTGGGAGCACAGGACCAGTGGCCACAGTGCCCTGGGCAGTAACCACAGGAGTGGACATGGAGCTCTTTGTGCTCAAGGTAGAGGAGCCAGAGCACAGGAGCAGCCTCTGAGCAGCACAGTGTGAGTGCAGTGATGCTGCTGTGTCTGAGTGTCACATTCAGGGCTGCCCCCAGGATTGGATCTCATCTGCAGCCTCAACATCTCCCATCCCATCCCATGAGGCTGCACACAGCTTGGAGGAGAGATACAGTCCAAAGGATCAGGTTTCTGCTTCTAGCTTGACATGGCTTTATCTTCCTATGAGGTATAGAGTATTCTTTGCATCCTATCTCTGCTGCCAAGTCTGCATTTCTAACCACATCTAATGGCCACCACTGCAGAAATAGCTGAGAGGGAGATGGGGAAGCAAATGACACAGCAGCTGTACTTTGAAACTAAAATCATTTCAGATCCTCCAGGTCTGATTTCATGATGTTACCTCTTTGGTATCTCTCAAAAGCCTTGTGTAAGGCACAAAGGCACAACTGGCCTGTTCTGTGTCACTGCACTCACAATCCTCCTGACTGGGCTCCCAAAGCATGGTTCATACCATTTCAGAGGCAATAGAACTATGGATTTAAATTATTCTGTATCTTTAGCTGTGGTTTGAAATATGTGCAGTTACTTAGCCAATTTGCATTTGAAAATGACAGAGTGGAAGATTCACTGGAGAACAACAGCTGCTCAAACAAATGAAAAGCATTTTCTTCTTTTATTTACCCTGGAACAAGTAAGTGTGGATACAGCATCTGGTCCTCCATGAGGTCTTTGCTTCTTGCCCAACTTTCCAGCTGGAATGACTGAGAGTCAATGTGATCTACTGACCTTCCTCAAGGTCTCCAGTGATGCCACCCAAACCAGAACAAAGCATCCTAGCTGGATGCCTTTCATGCTAATCCCTGAATCAATACATTTCCAAGATCATTATTGGGCTTTCATGCACTGCCAAAAGATTGCGTTCCAGCAGTTCTCTCATTCCTTGTATTGTGTATCCTTTGGAGCATTCTACATTATAAATCATGTTAACTCTCATTGTATATTGCACTCCCCTTGTGTAATAATCAGGAACGTGGGAAACCATTTCTTCATATCTTCCCAAACAGAGACTGGAAATGTCTAAGATTAAAAAAGATGGAAGAAGTAGTTGCAGCTCAAGTCCCTTTGAGTCCTTGAAGTGAAGGCAGTGTGTTTGGAGGATGCTATCATGGCCTCACCTCCTGCCACATTCCTGTCAGGAAAACACAGGTTTCTTTGGTTGCCTAACATAGAGACACCTGAATGACAACTTCCTACGACTGAGATATTTATTTTGTCTTAAAAAATACCAAAGACATGCTAAGACCTTAGCATCTTACAGACAAGGAATACGTTGCAATTCTTCATCTGTTCACAGAATGGACAAATCCTCCACCACCAGCTCTGAACTTGCACCCTTGAGGTGGTGACTCTGGGCAAAAGACCCATGGGAGGTATAATCCCATCGTCTCCAGGGGCATCATAGAAAACAAACTGCCTGTTATTGTGAGCAAGAACAAAGCACGGGAGAGCAGCAGGCACCTTTGTCTTCTAATTAGCACCAATGGCTAAAGTTCTTTAGAGAAGGAACTTTCCCACTGTGTGTTTGCACAGAGGGAGCTGATCCGATGAGGGCAGCTGAATGCTGTGGTATAAATAATGAACTACACAATAAACACCATGAGACTGGTTCACTTGAGGGGGAAAGATAAACACAGCAAACAAAGACCCTCATCATGTTAGTTAGAAATCCCATGTCAAGACCCAGCAGAAGTTCTTACAAACTTTCTCAAAGAGTCCAGGCTATAAACTTTATTCCATAAGCATTAATAAAAAGAGTGTGCACACCAAGCTTTACAATGTCAAGCATCCACCCAAAGGGCAGAACGAGCAGAGATTTCCTTTTCTATCTATATTCACAGTGTCTAATGTAAGTTTGACCTTTTGAAGAACTGGCTTTGCATATTCTTTCCCAGTGGCAGTGAAGAGTTACTGCTTGATCTCTCCTCCAGCAAGAAAAAAAATTAACAAAATATTTATTTCGACAATGGCTGTATATTAGCCAACCAGGGAACCTTGTGATGTGCAGGGAAAACATTTGTGTAGTAAACCACAGTAAGGGCTGTGGATATTGCCAGTGCTGCAGAGCTCTGGGCTCAGAGCCACTCTCCTGGCTTCCTTCAGATGTTGTTATTGATCTAATCTATAGTGAGATGATCACAGGAGATACTCCTTACATTATTTAACTGGGATTTGGGGTTGGATAGGGATTGTTTTGTGTTTGTTTTCTTCTTTCTTCTTCATTTCTGTTATTATTAATGTAACACATCATTAGCAGATTTCACAGGTAAGTGGCTCTTGTCTCCCGTGACACATTATTAATCAAGAGTGATGAAGATGCTGCATTCCTCACACACTGGAGCTACATGACCAGCCCCAGGCCTGTCAACTACCTGCAGTGTACTGCAGGGATTAGCCACAGCAGCACATGCACAACAAGGGCACACAGGAACATTTTGTGGGGCAGGTAGCAATGCAGACAGGGTCTCCTCATTCCTGCAGAGCTCTGAACTGAACAGGAGCCAGCAGACCTACTTTATGGGGACACACAGAGGAGCCAGAGCCCAGGAGGATATGAGAGATGGTAGTTCTCCAAGAGGCTGATATCTGACAGGAAGGAAAAAACCCTACCCAGCCAAAAAAAGATCTGCTGTTATGCCACCCTGCTCTGCACAGAGATACTGGTGATACTGGCCACCTGCTCATCTGCACGTGGGTGCTTACCAGTCCTGAAACCAGTGAGTCTCAGCATGCTG
>NW_008685132.1:34960-68670 GCF_000695815.1 Acanthisitta chloris | reverse complement strand
TCCTGCTCCCACTGCCCTCCAGTCCAGTTTTCTCAGTTTAGGCACTGACAAGCGAGATTTTGATGACAGTTGCAATCATAGCACCATAGATGTAGGGAATAAACACATGAACTCTTAACAGCTACTCATTTTTGTTTGTATTTCCAAACAAACATTTCTCACTGAAACTCATCCTGGAAGCAACAAAATCCACAAGATTTCCAGAGCAAAGGATGAAGTTAAGCTCTGAGGAGGTACCTTCTGCCTTCTGGCTGAGTTCCTGAGCTAGTGGGCAGCCTGTGGCCCTGGTCCACAGAAAGGTCAGGCTGTGTTTTCACATGTGCTCCCAGTTAAAAGTGAAGATTGAGCTAGAATAAGATGCACAACTAAGTTGCCACAGTTTAACAGCTTATCACACTTTGTATGTTGGCTATTTGGAGGAGTTTAATGCCATTAGGTGCATCTAGCTTAGTAGGACACTGGATGTTGTGGTGAATCTACAATACAAGCTGTATGGAAGGCACACAAGGTACTCCACCTTCAGTGCTTTCTTCTTCTGTGCTTATTTCCCCCTTTCTCCAAGCTAGAAGTTGCTCAGAATGAAAATACCTGTTTGCTCTTTTCCTGTGGAAGGCCCTAACGTGTACCTGTGCTGCCATGTGACCTCCCCTGCACACACACACATCCCAAATGTCAAACTCATCTCCCAGGGTTGTCAGAAACAGTTATCATCATAGCCTGAGCTCTTGAGCTTGCAAACGGTAATGCCAAACCATCCAAACAGGAAATGTCATCCTGTCACCATGAATGACGGATGATTATGGCTCTTTCTAGATGCCTGTAATTAATGTTACTTTTTAACTTGGACATGAACATCCAGAAGCACAGTAAATGGGGAAATCCTTCAGAAGCTTTGGCTTTCTTTTCCTCTCGCTGCTTATTTACCCTACAGGTCTTTCAATAAATTAAAGAAATCACTAGCAGTTCCCTATAAAACACCCTAGAAGGGAAGATGAAATTCAGTGCTGCAGATAAACAAATGGCTAAGTATCACAGCTAAGGCTGAAGGCAGAGGTCGGGCACACACTGTCCTTCCCTCCTTCCCTGTCAGAGCTCACACATGAACAATGCAGCCTCAGAGCCAATGCTGTTATCTGGAAAATCAGGATTGACTGCTACCAATCTCTCTCTCTCTCTCTCTGCCCTATGCCTCCTAATATCCTCTGCCATTGCAGTCTTTTATCACCTTTTTGCATCTATTTGTTACCATTTCTGCTCCCAACCTGTGGCAGGAAGCTTTGCTAGGGCGATGCAATTTAATGGATGCACAATGTCAGCTGTGGGCTTGGGTACCTGAAGAGTGTGGGTAAGAATAATAACTCCTTACTGCACATCCTGTATTGCTGTGTGATGCTGAACATCTGACAAAGGAGGATTAAACTTCCCTGGTAATAGCTAAACAGCAAAATGAACAAGATATCTAAGCTCTTCAAATAATATATTTTTAGTCTATGGAAATACAAACTGAGACTCAGCCAGAGAACAGAAAAAAAAAAAAAGCAACACAAAGATTATTGAAAGCTTATGTTTAAACAGCTTCAGCCCAAATATTTACTGACGACACACACACACACAAAAAAAAAAAAAGCTGGTATGTTTTGTAATGAAGAGCTAGGTCCTTTAATTGCATAGAAAACCAGGCTTGGGGAATCAAGGGAAAATAGACATGCCCCCTGCAGAATTCACTGTAAAGACTTTACATTTATTTACACTCCCATTTCTCTTTAACCTACATTCCCCCTGACAGAGGGGTTGTTTTGGGTAATAATCTTTTCATATAGGCCAAGTCTACAAGAAACTATTTGCAATTCATTTAAAATATGGATTTTTAGAATCTACTGTAAATCCCTCTTGCTAAGATAAAAAAAGCAGAGAGAAGAAATAACATGCCATTTAATCTTTGGGCTCATCAACTCCTGGAAGATTATTTTGACAGTTAATTTGATGTATTTAACTGAACTTCCAGTCTACTCTGCTTGAAGAAAGTCATCATTTATGACTTGCTGTTGTGTAGGAGCATCTCAGATAGTTGCAATGTCTTTTGAAGAAATATTTACAGGGGGGAAAAGAGCATATATTACTGTTTCCTTGCTATTCAAGCTCAGTTCTAAAATCCTCAGTGTGTCCTGTGTGCCTTTTCCCTGGCTCATATCAGCTGCTTCTCCCTGAGGGAGATGACACCCTGGTATTGCCAGTGATTGGGGAAAGAAAAATGTACTCTAACCACCCCCAAAAAAACCCAAAAGGTGATACCCCCATGGGGGCTGCTGCAGCCATTGGCACTTGGACGTGTGTGACCATGGATGTTGGTGCTGCAAACTCAGAGAGCAACATGCTCTTGTGTTGAGGCATGGTCAGCCTGGGCTACAGCCCATAGGAGCTACTTCTGCATCTCCACTTCCCTCCCTCAATGCAATATTGCCATACTGCACAGGGATCAAAGAGGTTCCTCCACCCCCAGGGGGTTTAACCATCCTTGTCCTTTCAGAAACAGGTAGAGACTGTGACCACAAGAAGGATGATCTAGTGGAATGTATGGCTGAGGGTTTGCACATTTAGGGTTTGGAAGCAGAAAGGCAGCAACCCCCAACAAGCCCTGACTGCAGGGAGGATGACTCTGAGCTCAGGTGCAAAGGGAGGCAGGACAGAGCTGCCAGGCTGGGAACATGTGCAGCTAACATCAGCCTCCCATAAAACTGCCTCCCTTCCCTGAGGGGCTTTCCTAAGGTGAAGCTCACTGGGATGCTCCTGGAGCTGACCCTGTCTGTCACACTCTGAGCACTCCTGCAGTAGCTCACTGCAAGTCAGAAAACAAGGGAGGCTTTTGTGTTACAAATAACAAGAAGTAGGTCAGATCCCACAAATGCAAACAGACAGGGAGGAAGGCGCTTGCGGTTCTTTACACTCATCTTTGGGAGCAGCTTTGTAACAAGCCCCCAAAGCCCCCAAAGGACTGCACCAAGGCATGGTTAGCTGGCTCCTGCCAGGGTGCTCAGAGCTGGGCATCACTTGTGTCTGGCACAGGCTCCTTGCACATACAGACTACTCCAGAGCAGCAAGTTCCCTGCCACACTTGTGTGAAACTCCACAAATAAACCACCTCAGAGTGCAGGGGCTGAGGTCAGACTCTTTGCTTGGTTTAACAAAGCTCCCTGCTCCTAGGTGATGCTCTGCAGAGCAGCCCAGTGAACAGCCCTCAGAGAAACATAAGCATTTCTGGGCATAGAGAAACAAGCCAAGCTCAATTTGTGGCTCATTAGCATTTTTAAAATCCAGCGGATGAAGTCATTATCCCTCTATCACCTTGTCTAGAGGCCTGAGGAGAGGAGGGGGCTGCCCAGTGATTAACAGGACTGTGCCTGGCATGGCTGTGGGGAGAGGACAGGGTGGCACCAGCCCAGGCCTGTGACCATGTGCCTCTGCTCCCTGTTTTAGATTCAGCCTCATTCATTTACCATTTTTACCCCTCTGATGCCTGTTTTAGACAAACTCATCCCATAGCCTCTAGGCACAGGCAGTGCTGCCCAGGTGGGACCGAGGGCAGTATCAGCTGGTGGCTGCAGCTCTGCTCCTTCCAAACCAGCTTTGTCTCTTCATGGACCAAGTCAAGGAGACCCAGAGGGCTGGGTGGGCTCCAAGAAGCTGCCATCAGCAGAACCACAGGCATTCTCCTAGAGCCCAGCCTAAATGCTCTATCCCCTGACTGCATTTTTGGTGAGCAAGGTTTTGTCCTTCCCTTTCCCAATGCAAGATTTAGAGGAAATAAGCCAATGTCTTTCCCAGGCAAGATTAAGACTGTAGCACCATTTAATTAAGCTGTTGTTTTAAATGTGCTCGGATGTTTTAGCAGCCTGTTGAGGACCTAGGAGACGATAAATACTTGTCTGCAACCTCTTTCTGTGTTCTGAGAGCACATTTTAATTACCACCCTCTAACCCATTTGCAGCAAGACAGTTTACAAGCTCTGCACTGTGGTGCAGATGAGCAATGGTACTTTTTGCCCTCCAGATGATGCCAGGCACTCGCCTGGGAAGCAGCTGAACAAAGAAGGCTCCTGGAGAGAAATAATTGAGGGCACCAAACAATTTACAGGACAGCATCACACAGTTTGTCTGCTCACCACATAATAAACCCATAAAATGGGCCAGATCTCGTGGTCCAAGGAACTGGCTTGGTTGCATTGAGAAGGATAATAAATAGGAGCCAAGTAACTGCATGTTAACCATGTCCCCAAGATTCTTCTGTCTCTAAACCTTGGGGCCAAATGGTTTTGTTGCCAGACTTTGACCTCCTGGCCCCAAATCAAAGCTTGAGGCACAATCAGCTGCAATTTGCAGAAACCACCACCAATGTGGAGGCTCTCAGGAGTGTATTTCTCTTGTGCACATTTTTCCTCCAAACACTGGAGCATCAAACACTTGAAGGGCTGGTTGTAGGTATGAGAACAAGCTGCACAGCAGCTGTTCACCTGACTACAGCTATCCTCAATGTGGATATCTCCATTCCTCCAGCCTGGTTGAAACTCAGTAATTGCATCAAGAGAAACTGAAACTCATGAAAGGCAGCAAGGCAGCTGCCTCCAGAGCATGATTTAGGGTGATAAATCAATGATGTTTGGATCACCCTGGCTGGTAAAAGAAACCACCTCTGAGTTGTGCTTCCAGACTACAGACACTACTCCAGCTTGTCAGGACTGTGGAGTGAGCATTCAAGGGAGCTCTGTGACTGCTGAGTGCCCAGGCAGGACCTGAGCACCAAGGGACTGGGGAACACAAACTTCTCTCATTTCCTCCCATAATTTCTGACCTTACCCATCTACATGGCACCCAGGAACTCTCACAGTGAGGTTTGCAAGGGGCATGACACAGACAAACCCTTTGGCTTTGCCAGGATTCCAGCAGGGATTTTCACGGGTGAATGCAGGGCTGGAGGCAGAGGGAGGACAGAGGTGGGTTTAACCTTCACTACTTGCCTTCAGTTTACACCTGTCTGAACAGGAAAGGCTGACACCTGCTCACACCATAGAGCTTGGAGGGTTTGGGTACACCTGGATCCCTGGCACTCAGATCCTGAGTCTGTCAATAGAAGTGAAATTATGCTCACTTTTTACTAGTATAGCTAAGCTCAGAGTTAGTCCTTACATTTACTGATGTAAGACTGACTAAGAAGCAATCAAAAGACTTTCATTTGCCAGCTGATCCAGGCTTATTCTGGTTTTGCATCATCAGACCATTAGCAGGGCTGGGAATCCCACTAGTGACATGAAATCTTTTGTAAAGGATCTAATCTTCCCTACCAGCATCAACCAAGTGACCCAAATTATTTCCAATCAGCAATTTAGCATATTCTTATCATCATGGAAATATGTAGTATTAAAAAATAATTGCCTTTTTTCATTATTCTTTATGACTTATCAGCTACAATTGCCAACTACTTGTGTGCAGTTTGACTGTTACAAATACATTAGCAAGTGGGAGCTCATATGCTGGAGCTGACTCACTTTGGGCTTGCTCTAAGTCCACTAAAGCATCTTTCTAGTGCCTTGAGACTATTTTGAATCCAATTTTGCTGGTACCAAGCACACTTGAAGCAAGGTAGTGTTGTCTGGTTGAGGAAAAAAACCAAAACACCTTTCTAGGGAACACACAGAGGCCGAAAATCAGACCTGACAATTCTGCTGATGCTCAGAGGATAATGCCAGGAAAGGATTGGCCCTGATCAGTTTAACCTTCACTATGTGCATCCTTGAGAAGGACCAAATTGGTTAATCACAGAAGCAGTAAGACAAAAAACATTCTCATCATAAATATTCACAGGATCACATGCAATACAGAAAATCCTGTCTAAATGAAGGAAAATAAATTAGGAGAAGATACTGGTCTGCTGATTAAAACTTAACCCACACCCCCCCCACAACAGGCTGACATTTGCCTGCTCTTCAGATGCTGCAGTCACACAGACAGCCCCTCTGGCTGCCACTGACATTAGAGGATGAAACTCCCTTGATTTTAGGAAGAACAGGTATGATGGGACTAATGCTCCCTCATGTTTAGTTCTATGCAGGAAAGAAACCATTTCCTGTGCAGCAACACTCAGCACCCCATGCCCCTTCCACTGCCCCTGGGGATAAGCTCTGGTGTCACCCTCACCAGGGAGGGATGGAGCTATAAGGGCACAGAGCATCTCACCCCTTTGACAAACCAGGGGAGAGTCACAATTCAGTTCATCTTGCTTTTTCTAAGCTTCCTCCATGCATGCTGCTGAGTCCTGCCTGGGAAGGGTCAGAAAAAGCCCAAATCCTCCCTGTACCAGGGCAGAGCATCAGGGCAAGGGAAAACCTGCAGGTACCAGCAGGGCCATAAGCACCAGTTTGGGATTGCCTTGCAGACACCAGAATCCCAGAGAGTAGAACTGTTAGGGTAGTGGATTTTCTTCTGAAACTCATACCTGAGAAATATCTTCAAATATTAATGATTGCTGGGCTTTAAAAATCAGATTGCCCTTGAACTCACTCTTTGCTACATGCCTGTACCTTTTCCTTATTGTAATTAAAATCCAACTTGTGGGCAGTTGTATCACTAGACCCAAATTTGATTCAAAGAAAGCAAAATGACAAAACAGGAGGAAAAGGAGCACCCCTTGCACTCCCTACCAAGCCCTGATTAATTTTTCATTTACAATTATTTTCTGTGCAGCACTCAAGAGTTCAGGTAGTAACATTAAAAATTCCCTGTGCCCTCAGCTTTCCCTAATTAAAATTGACAAGCCTCATTTTGAACCACAAACATAATTACCCAGTCCTCCTCACCGACTTGATAGCTGAGGTTGTTTGTTGATAATTTATGAGCATCGGAGAAGATGAATAACAAAGCTGAGGCTCCAAGAAACCTCTCAGTTCCTGCCTTTGAAGTCCTGAACAGCCAGAGGCAGATAAACCTGCTCTGAGGCTGTGTGTAGGTCCTTCCCCAGGCTGTGCTGTGCCTCTCACCTGCAGCAGTCACATCCACAGGACTCGTGGTCCCACTCCAGGTGTTGGGAGAGATCACTCTGAACTGCTTTTCTGCAGCAATAAAGTCAGATCCTCAGCTCCAGCTGCTTTGAGGCTTGAGAACTGACTTGGAATTGGCTCAGGACATCCCCAAAAGGAGAAGACATCATGTGTGTCAGCACTTCAGTGTTTCCTTGTCCCTGTTTGAGGAGCTCCTGCCATCACCCCAAGCCAGAAGTCCAGCTGAGCCTGACTTGATTTAATAGCACCATGCCACACATGCCAAGCTACTCTTCCCAAGAACAGTGTGAAAAGCAGTTTCCACACACTAAAACATAATAAAAGCCAACACTTTCCCCTAGATTTTCTAGCATTTCTTTATCACCTCCAAAAACCCCCATGTCTTAACACCTGCACAAAATTCTGGCCACAATAAATACTTTCAGTTTGGGGTGCTGTAAAACCAGCCCCAGGCAACCTGTTCATCCCTCACTGTCTAGGTCTTGGGGAATCTGAATTTCCCCATGTCCACAGTCATGGTGATACCTGCAATCAGCCTTCCCTCCCAGAGTGACAGGACGAAAATAAGGCTGAGGGGTGCAGTGGGTGTGAGGACAGTCAGTGGCACAGAGGGTGTAGGTGACTGGCACCAGTGTCAGTCGAAATACTCTCTATATCAGAGGTGAGGGGTAGGGAAGGAGTCAAAAGAAAAAACAAACCAATGCATTTCAATAATTGTTTGCTGTTGAGTCTATTTAGAGAGCTTTTCCCAGCCTTGCTCCCAGGGATAGAATCTCATTTTGGGGATGTGAAACTCAAATGCTACTTAGAGCAGAACAGCAAAGCCTTTTCTCCAAGAAAACCCTCTGTCTTTCCTGTGTTTAAAGATGTTGAGAACATGGAGTTGTTTTGTCTATCAGCTCTTGGACAGCTCAACCTCCTACAACTGCCAGGAATGCAGGGACTGGGGGGAAAAGAAAATTGGAGAAGAGGCTGAAGCACAGAGCAAGGTTTATTAGAAATGCATGTATAAATGAAACAGCATGCTGAGAGAGAGGCAGCATCACTGAGCAATGCAATGTGCAAACAGACAGAGCAAAGCATTAATATTCCCTTTATGGTCCAAACTTTCCATACATTCACAGCAAAAGCAATTCAAGTGCACTCTGTTCTCCCCTGGACTTTCCCCTAACCAAAGGATGTAGTAGATCTGCATCTTTAAAGAAGCAGTAAGTCTCTATCTGTAAAAGGCAAAAGAATCCAACATGAATAATTTGGTTCCTTCTGCTGTTTATAGGAAATTTAATACATTTCATTGGCTATATGTACCTGCTCATTGCTCTCATTGAGCTCATTGCTCATCTTTGAACCACGAGTAGCAGAGAATGCCACTGCTGTAAAAAGTGGTTATTTTATCCTCCCTGCTAAATTGGCAGCTAATAAATGAAGACTCCCCTCCCCAGAGCTGGCCCAAGATGATCATAATGATGTTTGGTTAGATTCAGTACAGACCAAAGGATCATCATTTTTTCATCTGTGTCCACTCAAGGTTCTGCTGGGTCCAACATCCATAAACTCACTATTTCTGCTACAACAGAGGGGTTCATCCCCAGCAGAGAAAATAATTGCATGGTTATTATTAGTTTAGTTCATTTGCAATCCCTCAAAAGATAGCAAATGTGCTGAAAAAAAAAAGCAGAAAAGAGAAGTCACAAAACTTTCAGGAATCAAACACAATGCTCTTATCTGTTCAGACTGACATTATATAGCTCTGCTCTCATTTTGGGGCTGAATGAGACTTAGGATTTTGGGGGGGTTTCCCCAAAACATTTGTGGGTGTAATAATAAAAGCAAGGTAAAGTGAAGTGAAGGAAAAGTAAAAATGGCCCACTTTGAAATACTGAAATAATGTTTTGACCTTCAGAAGAAATTTTTATTTCAGCAGTGGTATGAGGCCAAGAATTGCTGAAATATTTGGGTACTGGTAAACCTAATGGAAAAAATTCAGCTTCAAATGCAGCCTATTTCTGCTTCCAGACAATATAGGGTTTTTCCTCTGAGTTCAGGTTGTTCCTAACATTTGTGTCTCTTCTGCTGTTTTCCCTCAAGTTACTGATATTTCATCAATAACCATCAGGAAAAATGACAAACTACTCGAGAGCAATTAATATCCATCCATTTCCTTTTGCATCAACAAAACACTCCATTTACAAACCAGCTCTGCGTGCTGAAACCAAGACATGTGCCACAATTGTGCCCATTTGTCATCAAGCCAACATCTGCTCAGCAAGGGAGCAGGGACAAGGCCAGTCCCCAGGGACTAATCCTGAACCAGGGTGGAAATCTCAGCCCCTGGAGAAGCCCATGGAAAGATAACAATTAGATTAGGATGTTTAGCACCACCCAAAATATGCTCTGGTTGAATTAGGACTGGGATTTCCTCTGGAGAAAAAGAATGTGAGTTTGGGCAAGCATTGAGGTATCGCTCAACACTCGACTTATCTTTGCTATTGATCCTGCACAGGAGAAACTACCAAGATCTGTATCAGAGCTGCAGAGGAGAGATTTTCCTTCTCATAGGACAGGTAGAAGGTCACAACAGATGCTTTGCTTTTCCCACCAGAGCAGGAGAGGTACAGAGGAAGTCACAGAGGTTCATGAGGTGGGTACAGAGAGGCCTTGGGAGAGAGTTTTGGGAAAGAGAACTTCTCTTCATGATCACATGCCTGTGTTGAATTAAAAAGCACCCAAGTCCTTGTGTGTGCAGCTGCTAACACCAGCTCTGATCATAGGTTTGCCATCAGCACAATAAAAACCAGCTTTTAAGAACATCTCATCAAAATAACGTGGGATGGGATGTCCACACAAACAAATGACACATCTCTGTTTCTGCTGTGTGCATGAAAAAAAAGAGCTTCCTTCTGGGATTGTGCTGCTACTCAAATGTATACTAATATGGTTGGGAAAAAATAATCCCTGGTGTTAAAGCACAGCAAGGAAAGCAGAGCTGGGCTGCAGAAGTTCCTCCCAAGGTACTCCCCTGCTCACAATAATGTTCAGGCAGTGACCTCCCACTGCTCCTGCCATGCTGGGGACTGAGCCTTGCTCTGAGCATCCCATCACTCCAGCACAGAACTGAAAAGAATTATTCAAAGTTTTATCACTAGCAGAAAATTCTTTTATTGAGTTCACCCTCCACAGCATCTTAACTGTGCTGAATCCAAAATGCTGCAGTCCCCAGAGCTCAGGGATTTGGCAAGGGGGACACAAGGAGAATGATATTGCTGCCACTGAGGCAGGAATGAAACCTCAGCATCTGTGGCTTATGAATGGAAATAAATTTGTGCTTTTGTGCTAATTAAATACACGTTGGGTTTGGGTTTTTTTTGTTTTGATGCTTAGCTGTTACTGATTTTGGACTATGTTCTCTAGTCAGATATGACTTACTTCATGCTAGTGAGGTGGAAGAGAATGCACTTTTTAATTTTGAACTCATATTTACACTGCACTTACCATTGAAGCACGGAGCTTTACAACGACTTGAACTCATATTTACACTGCACTTACCATTGAAGCACAGAGCTTTACAGCAACCGGTGGTGTCTTTCCATCCCCACTGTGAAGTAGGAAATCCTTGACTCTGACAAAGGATGGCAAATGTAAGCACTGGACAAACTCAACAGTCTGCAGAGCCTGGAGACTTTGGGCAGTGCCATGAAGGAAAAACAGGACTAGAACCAAACCCAGTGAGTTTACACTGCACTTACCATTGAAGCACAGAGCTTTACAGCAACCGGTGGTGTCTTTCCATCCCCACTGTGAAGTAGGAAATCCTTGACTCTGACAAAGGATGGCAAATGTAAGCACTGGACAAACTCAACAGTCTGCAGAGCCTGGAGACTTTGGGCAGTGCCATGAAGGAAAAACAGGACTAGAACCAAACCCAGTGAGTTTTGGTGCTGTGAGGAAGCCTCTGCTCCTGCCTGGCATCATCCCTGAGGCTCCCTGGGCCACTGACAGCACAAGCCCTTGTGAAGCAGCTCCTGAATCAGGTTACAGCCCAACATAAAGAAATGAACTAGCAGCAGTTTTGCTTAGTGTTTTTCCACAGAGCTGTGAACCCCATTTTCCCACCATGAGATCAGGGTGACCAGTGAGTCACAGAAATGGGCACAAACACCCCTTAGCCCTTCTTAGGATTGCAGATGAGAAAGGTGTGGAGAATTTGGGGCACATCCATCTCCTGCTCTGCCCCTTTCCAGCTGGAATTTTTTGGTGCTTCTTCCTGGACAAACCTGTTTGAGCAACATGCTCTCCTGAAGGCATGTTGGGCAACCTCCTCCTGACTCATGGTCTGTAGGAGTTCTCCAAAAGCATCATCCACTCTGTCCAAGTGAAACACTTAGGTGACACATCACATTTACCACCCAGGAGCTCCCCAGCCCTTCTTCTGAGCTGGGAAGGCCAGAGCAGGTTCTCCCAACCATGGACCACGTCACAGTGTTTGCCAGAGTGCTGAGTGTTTTAACCCAGCTTGGTCTCATGGCTAATTGGCAATGACAAACCTGTCTCTCCATTTGTCCTATTTCGGTACCTCCTAGGGAAAGCAACCCTGCTCAGACCTCAGCTTGGAAAACTCTCCATGAACCAGACTTGCTGCCCAAAACAGAGCAGCTTAACCCCCAGAAACTTGTTTAGAGCCTCAAGTTCATTGAATTGGCATCTCCCAAGGATGCCAGTCTCAGCAAAACTCTCCCACATTGCCCCTTGCACTCCTGCAGCCTCCACGAAGTTTGTGTTGGGCAGGGAAGTCCCATAGCACATTGGAGCTCACACTGCACCGAGGGACAAGGGAGGACAAGTGAAACAAGCAAACACTTGGGGATTTTGGAGAGCAAGTAGCTGTTGCAAAGAGCTGAAATGTTTTGCATGAAAGGGGGAAAGCCTTAAAACCATCCAGCCTGCCCCTCAGGACCCCATAGCACAGGTCTACCCAAGCCCACACATCAGCACACACCAACTGGGGATTTTAGAAGTCAGGAATAAATGAAAGTTGCTAAAACTCTTATAACCCCAAACAGCCAGGTCTCATGTGGGTGGTTTTCATTGCCAGGGTACATCACCTCCTCACTTCTGCCCCAGCCAGGGGGACATTAGTGTGTCCCTCTGGTTGGGGACAGGCTGTGGCCAGTCCAGTGCCAAGAACTGAGTGTGGCAGTGTGGAGATTAGAGCAATTTGGACCTGTCACTTTGATGCACAGCATTTTGCTTTGTGGTCACAGGCCTCTTCCAGTAAATAAAATCAGAGATGGTTTCCTTTACCCGATGGGATTTCTTGGGCTACAATTAGCATCAGAGAAGATTTTTAAAATGCAGGAGTGTAAATTTATAGACATAGCTGTCAGAAAGGCTAAAAAACCTTCAGCCCTTAAATTACCAGCATCCTTGGCTGCTCAGTGCCAGTACAAAGCCAGAGAAGACACTGAGCTGTTCCCCATGTCCTCCTGACAACTAAACCAGGATAATATACGTAATACAACTAAAACCAAACATAATGCAGTCTTCACGGTTATAATTTCTTTTAAGATCTACATGGGTTAGGCTTTCTATATAATTAAATCTATAGATTGCCTTTGAATGCTTACCTTGCAATTCCTTGAGCTCTGATGAAAAGTATGCTGTTCACAATGACAAGATTTATTGCATCTAGCACTCTATATTATAGCTGCTCTGCTAACCACAATAAACAAGATATGAAAAGCAATCATACAGATAATGCCATGGAGGAACAAGCACCAGCTTCATCTTTAACCCTTTCACCTGCCTTATGCTGAAAACTCCAGTTAACATTCCTGCAGCACCATCCAGCCCTTCTGGATTAAGAGTTTTGTTTCTGTAGCAAGACTCAGGGTTTGGGTTTCTTTTCCCCCATTTCTAAAGCATCAGTATTGTTGGGAGAGCTGAGTTTCTCTCAGTCACTGTCAAAGGTCACAGTCCTTGTCTGGAGGAAAAATAACTAAGTAGGTCCAAGCCAGCTGTGGTGGGTGCTAGTTAGGAGTGACAGGGCAGGACCATGGCTGTCCCTGTGGGATCAAAGCTTTGCAATGCTTCAACCCACACTTAAAACCTCATTATTTCTGGATTTAAACCCCATTCCCAAAGGCTGGAGGTAGGTCCTAAGTAGGGCTGGGGCATCCCATCACTGCTCTGGGCTCAGCCTTTCTCCCATCAAGATGCTGTCAGCTCAGGACACACTAATTTCATTAGCAATGTTTTGCATCACAGAAGCCTGAATTTGACCCTGGAGACTTAGAAACATTATTTAAAGAGGGAATTCCCATGTGAAGGTCAAGTGGAGATGTATAAACTAAATCAAGTCGCAGCTCAAATGAAATATTCCTTCACTACCCACATGTCTGAGAATTTTTTCCTTGAATCCTGTTCCTCACCTTTAAATCTTCACAAGATCCAGAAATAAACACTCCAGAGGTCAGGGCAGCAATGAAAGGCAAGGGTAGCAGTGATAAAAATCTTTTTTTGCCATTCCCGTTCCAGCAGCATAAACAATGAGTCCGTATTCCTTTCACCTAATCAAATAAATAAAGCCCTGCTAAATATTAGCACACAGAACAAGGAGGCAAGCACTCACTTGTTTTCTGCCTAACACATGGAAACCATTGGCTATTTCAACCCAGAGAAGTGAGAACTGCTCCTCAAGTGGGAATTCACTACTCTATTATATGTTTTCTGCCCCCAAACTCAGTCAACCATTTACAAACAAGATAAAGACTTCAAAAGTGCTTTATTACTCCTTTATATAGGGGCAACTGATTTCCTTTCTCTCCTGCCCATTTTGTTTTTTCCAGTTTTAAGTCTGTCTCCAGCCAGCCCAAAGCTAACACAGGCCTTGTCCACACAGAAGTACTCCAGAATAATAAACTCCTTGTAAGCAATGCTGAAATTGGGCAGTGGCAGAAAAGGGGGCAGCAAGGTCTTGGGTTTAAGAACAGCCCAAATTGTTCTATCCAGGGTAAAGAAATTAAAATATGCTGAAAATAAATGTAAAAATAGACTGGGGTCTACAGTCCAAACAGAGCATATATTTAGTAGATGTGAATGGGAAAGAGCAGAACATTCCTGGAAATTGTTCAAAAAGCATTCAAGGAAGATTAAAAGATTTCCAAGCAGAGATTTTTAAGGCAGGTTGCTATGGATTCTGGGAAGGGTGCTAGTCTCTGACCCTCATAACAAAATATGTTTCCTAAACCCCATTTTTTTTTCAGGAACTGCAAGGAGGAGTTTAATTCTGGAAACCTCCAAAAAACAAGTAGTTTGGAACACATCACCCTGGCATACTGTAGGTCCTTCAGCACTGATGACAAATAAACCTGGGAAGGACCAAAAGTGACCTAACCCTGTCCTCAGGCTGTCAGTCAGGGAAAACACTTCTGACAAACCTTATCCAGACTGTTCTTAAGAGTTTTTTTGAGATGGAGACTCTGCCCCATCCACCAAGTATAATCAAAACCAACATTCATCTAAGTAGGTAAAATACTTTATTTTTCAGGATTGGGACAGCAGGAGACTAATCTCCTGTGAAAATGACACTAATAAGGATCATGATTTCCTCACAAAATTTTTCCCATGTTGCCTCCTAAGAAGATAAGCATTTGTGGCATCTGCTGCTTTAACAGCTCATGAGCACGGTACACCTGCTGGAGACAGGACATGTGAGAGAAGGTGAAAGGCATGGCACGTTTCAGAGCCAATCTGTTGGTGTCCAGACTCTTGCCTTTATAGATAATGGTTTCCTGTAACATAGACTCATAGAATCACAGTATGGTTTGGGTGGGAAGCTCCAACCTCCTGCCATGAGCAGAGACACCTTCCACTAGACCAGGTCACTCCAAGCCCCATCCAACCTGTCCTTGAACATTCTAGGGACAACATAAGTTCAACCTGTTGGTTTTTGTCCCAGTTGAGAATCAGCCCAAAATCTCTTTGCAAAAATGAATACTTTGATATTAAATAATTAGTGACAAAAAGGTTGATTCCAGGCCATGTGTCACTTTGGCCTGCTCAAGAACAGGGAACACATGGCATGTATGGTGCTTCATCTCAGGCAGTGCCTGGGCACTGATGTCACTTGTTTAAGCTGTTCAAGCTCCACCATGGCAGAAGACACCAAGCTTGGATCAGAGGTAAAACTAGCATAATAAGAAAAACCCTATATTACAGCCAAGGAAAAGGAGGCACTTAGGACAACCTTCTTGGTGAGAGAACATGAACTTACCAACATGAAAATGATCTTCTGTGGCAAATGTTTGCATGAATGGATTTACTCATTACACTAAGTATTCAAAACCAGATGATTTCTCAGAATAGGCACAGAGGCAAAATAAAGTTTTGTTCTTATAGCCCAAGGAATGAACAATCAGCCACCCTGGGAAGCAGCAGAGCAGCTGATGTTTGCAGAAGTGCACGTGCCTATCTGACCCAAGTGCTCCCACAAGCATTTGTCCTGGACATAAAAGCAATGATCACTGTCACCTGGTTTAGGGGTTTAGCCTATTTGTAATTTAATAGACGAATTTCACAGAGATTTCTGCCTTATTGATTTTGCCTAATGGAACAAGCTTGTTTCCTAGGGGCACTGTGTACTCCACTCTGTGCAACACATCTAAAGGGCAGGAGAGCTCCTCTGCTCCTATTCTAGTACACTGTCAGCATTTAATTAATCCAGGAGCTGCAGGGCAAATTCTTAGTGCAACCGAAAAAAAAAGGTTAAGACAAAACATCAATTTATGCTCTGAATGCCCCTGTGCATTGGGATTGTACTCTTGGAGTGTTTAAACTGGAGGCTACAAGGCTGGACTGCTTGTAGCACTTCAGTGCCTGTCAGATTCTCCCCCTTTAAGGGCTTTGCCTTATACTCTTTATCCTTTATCACATCAAATGCTTTCAGTAGGAGGCTCTTTGATGCTGCTTTTCTCTCTGATTCTCCAGTTGTAGATAAACGAAGGTTTCCTTCATATTTGGAAGAGTAGTGGAAGTCCTTGACATTTCATTACCTGCATTCACACACAGCACAGCAGAGCTGGGCAGGTTCTTTAGGCACATCCCATTGCACACCAGTCCTAGATGTAACCACCAGGTCTACACACATGTCATCCCTGAGCCCAAATACATCCTGCATGGTTGATGAGGTGCAGAAGATCATCAACATACTTTTTGGCTTTGCACATATTTTTCACTGCTTGTGAGATTGTGTTGCCTACTAAAAAACATCCTCCATCATCTTTTAGCAGCTTTGAAGCTAAATTTAGAATACTAATGCTTAAAAATTACTTGTGCTTTTGTTTTGGTTACAGGTTTCACTCCCTGTCAATGCTACACACTGTCAACTGCTTTGTCAACTGTGGGGATTCAAGGATGGTTCAACTACTTCAGAAGTTAATTGGTGTTGTACCTTTTTTGAATGCTTTTGTGTAGACAAAACACTCTGTAGCTGCACCTAAGAGACCTTGGCCAAGAAGAAACAAAATTCTTGAGTGTAGTAGGAGCATGAGCCATGAAACAGATCTTTGTCTCCTGGTCATTGGCTCAGGGCAGGTCACTTCACTTTGTGCTCTATTTGATGAGACAGCAAGCACCTACATGCTTTAGAGAAGCAGATGGACAACAAAGACACCTCAGTCAGAGCAAACATGATGCCCAACAAGACTGCCACCATCCCAGTTAAAATATCATGAAACATCTTGTTTAACAACATGAAACAGCCAGGAATTCCTAGTGTACCCAAAAACCCCTCCTGCTGTCCATCATCACCACTGGTGGAATAAGCAATGGTTAAAACACAGCATTGTGTGCCTGATGTTTAGTTCTTACATTAAAAATAGGTGCAGCAAGTGAGGAATTGTGTAGGAAGGTGCCCTACCCCTAGCAAGTTCTTTGCCATCCATCTGCCTTCCCACGTGTTAAATCCTGGAGACACCACCAGCGTGCAGATCACTGGATGTTGGATTGCAGCCAGCCCTGCACAAGCAAAGGCACATTCAGGCCCAAGATGTTTTCTGGCATCAGTATCAAGCTTCCTTTCTAGCAACTAAAGATGCTTAAAGGGCATTCTATTAGCTGCCTGAATATCAGAGACACTCCCATCCCTGTTTGATTTCCTCGTGCAATAACGTGCAGTCAGATTCACACGAGGTTTGCAATGGATCAAATCTGCTCTTTTCAAAGACAGCTGGGAATACCCCTGGAAAAATGTGAAAAACACAGCATGTGTTGGGACCGGTGCCTCTCCCTCATTATTCCATGTAAATACAAGCAATCTGACCCCTCCAAAGAGACTTTGCATTTCTCAGAAAATGACCATCTGTCAGGCAACAAAGGGCGCTCATTATTTAAATTAAGAATCTATTCCCTGCTGCCATTTTCACTCACTTCTCATTACAGCAGAGTCTCTCAAACACCCCATTCCCTTAGCTCAATGAGCTGAGATCACCACTTACCCCCCCCTTCCCCAGCAACTATCACCCATAAAGACCCAGCTAAAGGACACCAGTCTGTGTGCCAGGAGAGCTCTGGATTTGCCATTCAGGGGAGACATGCAGATCAGAAAATATACACAAAGGGCCCCATAAACTGACTGTGTAATAGATTTCATAACATGCTTAAAAGTCACTAAGTTTTCTTGAGGAGTGTGGATATGAGTGGTGGGAACTCAGAGGTCCAGCTGGAGGCTAGGGCTGGCAGGAGCTGCCCTTGCATGCTGCTGCTCCTCAACATTTCCAAAAAACCTACACTGTCCTGGGGAAAGGAGGTAAGGCCACCCAACTATTGCAAGTCATCTGTGAACCACAGCAACACCTTCTCTGCAGCTGCAGAAATGTAGGGGTGGAGGAAACTCAGCAGAGCCTCAACTCTCCTGCACAGCTCTATTGCTTTTGCAAGTATTTGTTGCTGCAAAAGAGAGAGATCTGGAAGAATTTTTCTTGCTAGTTCTTGTTAATCAAGACACTTCCTCCTTGCCCCCCTCTTTCTATCAAACCAAAAGAATCATATCAACAAATCCTCAGCTTGACATGATTTACTAAATGTCACTTGTCACAGCTCAGGGAAATGTGAGAGAGAAGCCAGAGCAGTGATGAGGCCACAATGCCAGCAGAGTTCCATGGCTTTGTGGCTCTGCCTTGGGCTCTCTGCAAGTAGCCCCCTCCCCTCTCTGGGCCTTGATTCCCAGCTAGACAAGAGGCAGTGGTGGAAAAACCTGCATCTTGTGGTCTGGGGCAAGGTAAGTAAATGCAAGGCTGTAACATCCACAGATACTCCAGTTGTGTCAATAAATGAGGCTGCTCTTAGGAATCCCCAATTCCTGCTTGGCTGGTGGAGTAGGTCCAGCTTTTAACAGGCTGCTGTCTCCAGCACAAAATACCCAGAGATTGAGTGGGTATGAACATGTCTGACTTCCCTGAGGCCTGAACGACAGCAGGGGCAGCTCGTGCCAACTGCGATTAGAGCACACTGGGGTTTGGGTTGACAACTGCACATCGTCTAGAGGTACTTTGCAAATTAAGAACTCTTTTTGCTAGAGGCAAGTTGCATGGCCAGACACCGGAAAGGATTGTGAAGTACTCATATTCTCTGCTGGGAAGAGCCTTGGGAGTGCAAACTATTTATTAAACAATAAAACCCATCAAACTGTTTTTAATATTTTATGTGAGGGGGAAATGCATTGATTTCTATTCCTTTTAATAAGGGAAGTTTTAAAGATCTTTGGAGGAAAAGGGAAGGCACTATTAAAAAATAAGTGCAGATTCTCCACAAGCAATCCCAGCCTGTGTTTATTACGGATATTGTCACACTGCAAGATGCAAAAATAAGAATCAACAAAGCGCAGCCTGTTGTGTTGAATTGCTTTATACTCTTTAAAAAAAAAAAGAAAACAGAAGGGAGGGTGAGCTTTAGGAATGCTGCAATGACATCAACTCTTCTCTTGATCAAAATCAAGACTGAACAAGTAAAAGTATGTGATCCTTCCAAGTGCTGAATGCCAAGTGACCCCATACCAGGAAATTCTGAGAGCTGTATCATAGATTGAGCCTGACATTTATCAAGAGAAGCAAAGAAACATTTAGTGACTGTATGGGGGTTGGCTGCAGCTGGTAATAGGTGACCACGAAGAAGACTGGTCGAACTCCAGCATAGCTGCACAGCTCAAAAGCATGAGAAGAAATCCCATTAAATGTGACTAATCAAAGATTTGGAGGGGAATGGTCTAGCAGTGCCTGCTGTTTGCCTCTGGCATGGCTTTTTCATGCTGCTGGATGCTTTTGAAGCTCTGCATCCTGGTCATTTGTGTGTTCAGTGTCTGGCCACAAAAGCACCCTCGGCTTGAGCTTGTTCCTGCTGCTGCCAGCTACCTTCTGGGGGAAAACAAGCAAGCAAACAAAAAAATCTCTGGTGCAAATTTAGGAGAGCTGGACAAAAATAAATCACAGAGCTCGTCTCTGGAGCACTCTTCAAAAGAAATTAGTTGAAAGTAAATCAAAGGCTCTCATCCAAGAACAGCAATGGAAAAACATCACAGAGACACCAGTTCAGACAGTCACTTCAAGAGATGGGCAAGTATTGGCAGGAGAATATGGCACTTTGTGCCTTCCCTCTGGAAGCCTTTGTTTCTGTCACAAGATGCTTTGCCCCAGGGCCTGCCTCTAGGAACAGGCTGTGGGAGATACTGAAAAGCCCCAACTGCACACACAAACAAGGTTTGCTTCTTGATGGCCCAGACTGCCCACACCAGCAGTCACAGTATGAAGCCCTGGTGAAAAGCTGGGCTTTCTCTTGCTCAAACTGAAACACAGCCCTAAAAAAGGATCTTCTTTCTGTTTTGCACTTGAAGAGTCTCAATTTAATTACTATGTCTAGCTGGGCATTACACAGCAAAGCCAACCACAACAGGTCCAGAGGAAAACAAACTGCCTGAAAAACTTGTGGAAAAAGACTGAATCAACTGGGACTATTTAGCTGGTTGGGGGAAAAAGGGTAAGTAAGGAACATGATCTTCAAATGCATAGAGGGCTTCCCTGCCAAGATGGAAGATGGGACCTGATTTCCATTCTTGTGATGGATCAGTTGGGAAGAAATGAGCAAAGAGGACACAGATTGGATGTTGGGGGAAAAGGTTTTCCTGCAGCTGAGTACTGGATTAGCTTAGAAGGTTGTGATGTGTCCAGCCAGGGGATCTCTGAGCACAGAGTGAATGGGTGACTGTCAGCAAAGACATCTTTGTCCAAATCATTGCTTTGACATCTCACATCACAGAACTCCTTCCACCCATCTCATGGCCACCATCTACTGGGCACAGCTCCTATTTTCCCATGGAATTGCAGAGGAATGTCTGGGTCAATCCACATCATCCTGTCCCTCAGGCCTTGAAGCTTTCTCCTACTTCTGCCTTCAGTTCACATATAAAGCAGCATCATTTTACATCTCCCAGCCAGCACAGAGCCTTCCCCACCAAATTGGTGGTTAAATGAAAATTCAAAGAAACATTTAAAAATTTCATCAATGCCACTTGGACATATGCCTTCAGGCTGTTTATCCTTAAATGAGATGTCACATGTAATTTAGGGGCTATATTAAGTATTGTTTTTCACTTTTGGCTGCATTGCTGTGGGCAGCCCTGTATCAGTGCACACCTTCATTCTTCATTAGGGGAGATAAATGAAAATGGCACCATTTTTCTGAATTAAAGTCCAAATATCTGACATGTCAATACCATCTAATGGAACAAAGCACTACAGATTCCTAGAGCAGGTGTTTAATTTGCATGTTATTACTGACAAGCAAGATTAATGCTTTGCTAAATACTTGTGCTGCAGTACCAAGAAAAGCAGAGGGGGGTTATGTTTAAAATGGCAAGCAAGGATGCAAAATTCTAAGTTCTTTTAGCTCCTTATGTGATTCTGTATGTACAATAGAACTAAAAATCTTATAGCTTTGGTATTTGTTTCTACCTCCACGTGGCATCTTGTGTATTTTTGGGTTGTGCCAACCCAGAAGTCTCACAAGTTCTCCCTACAACCTAAATCCAAAGCTGTGACATGGCTGTGAAGTTCTCAGTGGGAACATGCCTGTTACTTGCTGCTCCTCTGCCCCAACCCTTCCTTCAGGGAAGGACTTGGGAGAACTTGTGGAGAAATAAAGTTTCAACCTTATCCCAGAGACATTCAGCCCCCCAGGATGTTTCTTTCTACACCATAAGCTATTTCTTGCCAGGCTGTTTCTTACATATGTATTTAACAGCAGAGTATCACAGGAATCCAAACTGCTGCAAGAATAATAACAATAAAAACCCGAGATGCAATTAAATTACAGCTCAGGGCCATTTGCTGCATAGGAACTCTTTGCTCTGCAAAGACTTGCTGCAAAAATTCATCTTGTTCTGAGCAACACCACATCAACTTGGAACCTCTGCCACTCTTCAGGAGAGCTACTCTGGATTTGTCCCACCACCAGCACCATCATCTTGACCAGGATAGTGGGAAACACATTTGTTCTCATTTTATATATTTTACACTACAAATTTCAAATTTATATAAGATTATACATGTTGGGTATCCAACCTCCTGTTCACTGCTGACTAAACTTGTGCATCATCAGATGTAGCAAAACCTACAGGACAGAATTTGTGATGAAAATCTCCCATTTTACCACAAACACATCATTTCTCAACCAAGCTGTGTGGTACCCCCAGGTAACCACTCTTACTTTCTTTGCATATTTTCTCACAAACACTGACCCAACTGCATCCTGCCCCAGAGTAAATCCAAGCCAGTAGGTCAGATTCCCAGGGAGGGATCTGGTTTTTTTCAGTGCCCCACCACAGTGTGCCTGCTGGATTTTAATAACCTGATCTTCCATTCATTTTCCAGGAAAAAAAAAGACTTTTATTGTTTTGAAGACTACAAAATAAAGGCTACTATTCACTGGCTGTCAGGTTAATGGTTCAGAACAGGTCTGGTGCATTGAAGAGAACAAGAGTTCAAGGCACAAACGCAGCATTAATTGCAAATAAAAAGCAAGAGTGATGTTCACATTCATTAGCTGCCCTGTCAAGGGTGCAGTGATGCTTCAGCATCGCTGGGAACCATCACCCACACCAAGCAAGTCCAGCCCAGCAGGTTGGCACACACCACATCTGTGTGCTCAGGGCTCACAGATGAACACCAACCAAATCCTGTCTCATAAATCAGACACAAGGGATGAAGCTGCAGGGACTGAGGAGCTTCAGGCCAGAGAGGGAGGCTCCGAGTTGTCACCTGCAACAAATGCTTCTGAAAGCCTATGACAGCAACAGTGTCCAATGCCAAACATATCCAAAAAAACCCCAAATGAAACCTAACCCCTCAGCTCCATAGTGTCCTAAAGATATTCAGTTTTAGGGAGGGTTCCCAACTGGCAGGATATGCTCATGTTGGCACCAGCAGCCACCACCTTCCCCATCCCTGGTGCCAGTCCCACCAGAATAGTCACTTGTAGCCTTTTAGCAGAGCAAACCACACACAGTTAATGTCTCCAACAGCTCTCCTTGAAGGCACAGGACAGTGAGGTACCCGTGAGGACACTGGGGCAGGGATAAGATGCAGCTAAGGGCACCATTCCTTACAGCTGTGCTCAGGGACATATCCTGAGGTCACACACAGCCATGTCCACACAGTCCCACTCTGAATACTTCACCATGTGGCTGCCAAACCAGGAAAGCACTCTGACTGTCTCCCACCCAGGGTCTCATTACACAAGGCAGATGTTCACCCCATACACTAGCCTGGCACAGGATTGCCAAGTGCCTGGTGTGGCATTTAAACACCCTGAGCTCCCCTGTAATTTCTTACATCAAAGAACATAATAATTCTCACCTGGCACCTCCTTTGGGCAGCTTGAGAGTACAACTTTGCAGCTCCACAGCCCTTCTGACCTTCAAGTTTTGCAATGAACACAAAAATCTTTAGTATCTTCATACATCACAAACTCAGCCCACCTCCAGCCTCAGCCACACTGCAAACCCCAAATTTTGGGGGCTGGCCCTTATTTTTACCCACTGCAGGGCCATTAGGGGGAGTGCCAAATGCTAACGAGCTCATCCCTCTTCTGGGCAGCTAATTGGGCAAAGGCTTTGGGGGATTATTGGGCCTGAAGTGATTAATGCAGTTGAGGGCAATCCTGGGCCAGGAGTGCAGAGAGGATCCAGCCCTGGCAGCATGTTGTGCCTAATGTGTCCCATGAAAGGCTGATCCAGAGGTGTCCCTGGTGAGCAGCACCTTACCCCATGGTTAACATTGGCTTTATGAAAAGCCTCCTACTCCTGGGAAGGAAACTCAGTCAATAAACATCTCCTCCAGCTGCTCCTCTGGAACAGCCAGTGCCTCCCAGCCCATGGGCTGGCAAGGAACCTCTGCCTTCAGAGTCATTGCATAAAGTCAAACCCTGTGTTGTCAGGCTTCTGCTGCATTGCATGTCATAGTAAAAATGAAGACAACCCCCCCAGCTTAATGCCTATTGATTTAAATAAATGTGCTTGTGTTATCCGATGGCAGCAGCAAAGGGTTGGTGACACGGATGACCCTTCTTGGAAGCTGCTGGGTGACCACCTGGAGTGAGGCTTCCCAGGGGCTCAGCAAAACATGGAGACAAATGGGACATTCCAGTCTCTTAGCCCTAATGGAAACAGAGCTCATTAACATGATCAAAAACTTTAGTGTCTTTAACCTGTTCCTATCCTGAATGTGTGTTTTCAGCAAGTGCTTTCATGTTTGTGAAGGTAAAAAATGATTTTACCTAAAGTCCTCCTGGGCTGCCCTCATCATTCCCCACCCAACCCTGAGCCACACACAGCACACAAATCCTGCTGCCCCAGGAGGGGTTCCTGCCTGTGCCCACCTCATCTCCAGGGCCAGAGGGGTGGCCAGGGGCCCCAAATGTGAATCCCCCATTGCCAAATGTGGCCAATTTGTCTGCAGATCATTTGGTTCCTTCCCATTTGGGGTCCACTGTTGCTCTCCTGTTTTGAAGTCCTGACACTGAAGGTGCCTTTTTGGGGAGGAGGAGGAGGCTTCTGACAGCCCTGTAGGGGTGGTGAGTGGCAATTTGTCATCTCCTGGTAGGGGAATAGGACAGATCAACCATACCTTCCTGCCACCAGTGGGCAAATGGGCTGATCTGCACTGGTCATGGAGAAGATTGAGCTCAAGGCACTGAGAGATACTTTGTTCCAGTGGTGAGACAGAGGAATTGAAGAAATTACCCAGCATGGTAACTGGGATATAAAGCTGGTGCCATAAGTGCAGTCACTGCCTCAGTGTAAGAGATGTGCCACCTTCACACTGCAACCCTCAGCCAAGCCAGTTGTTCTTGGGTCAGGTTGGCTACAGGTCCTTGACTCTGGTGCAGGTTTGCTCAAAAATATTTTTAAAATTGCCATTTTGGGGAATTTCCTCCAGCAGCCAGACACAGCAGGGATGATTTTACAGGCTGGGAGGTGTCTGGGTCAATGAGGGAGGTGTTTTCACCTGGCATGTTCATGAAACCTGGCAATGTTCAGTGGTTTGGATGCAGCAAGACTCTTGGTGCCCTTTGAACATGGGCTCAGATTTGTGCAAGAGCCTTCCTCAGTGGGTGATGTGGAACCAGGCTTAGCTCTGCTATGCCTCTTCCTCCCCAGAAATAACTTACTACCATGGAAATCCTGAAATATATGTCCAACTAGAACAGATTGGATGGAGAGATTGTTGATGTCCCATCCCTGGAACTGTTCAGGTTGGATGGGACTTTGAGCAACCTGGGCTAGTGGAAGGTGCTCTTTCCAACCCAAACTCTTCTATGATTCAATGCTCTACAGCAGCTTTAAAAAGCATTATAGCCACCATGGCCTCAGCCAACACTTGTGCTTTCAACTTAGGGTCAGACTAACTTCTGGCCCAACAGATTTGATCTGTGTCTGCCTTGGGTCCTTGTTTCAGCAGTGTTACAGAAATGTGAGCTGCACATCTTTAAACAGCCTGATAAGAGCCTGAGCAAAGCAAATCTTACGATGCCTAAATGCTGGAGTTCCTTCCAGATAAAGTGTAGCTTCTCCTTGGAGCACAAACTGCAGAGCTGGTCACTCCTGGCACGGTGATTCACAGCAGTGGATTTCCCCCTGGAGCTCCCATGTCAAGGTGCTGGTGGCTGCAGAAGGCACTTCAGTTACCATCAGCTGTTCATACTGTTTTATTCTCCTGGAGGAGCAAAACAAGCATGGTAAGTAATTCTGCAGCTTCGGTTGTAGTTTTGCTTTTATTTTATTTATTAGTAATTACAGGCTGAGGAAAATGAAAGATAGCACGTGGGCTCTAGCTAAATAACTCCTTTGCCCACCACTGCGCCCGTGCTATAATCTGCAGGCTGTCTGCACTCTCAGTAAACTCTTTAAAGATTTAATCAAACAAATTAATCCCTTAACTCGCCTGTTCCCTCATAGCTGTCATTCAGGAGGCAGCTTATTTTCTGATTTCTAAGAGCCTGATTTCTGCCAAGTGCAATTTTAAATGACACAGTCCTTTAAAAATGCCCAGATAAAAGATTTGCTCTGAAACCTCTAGTTTATATCCTGGAGTTTGCTATATATGAAATTGAGATCCATTTAAATTCAACCCCATGCCATTGAGCTCTGAGACAGGCAGGGTCTGCTTGGAGCTGAGGGAGGAGGTGATGGGATTTGGCAGGATGGGATCTCCTCCCAGCCCTACCACTGGCTGCTCTGCCCTTGGCCAAGTCATTTAAACGCTCTACACTGTTTAGTCATCTGTAAAATTAGGATATTACTATTTACCTATCTCCAAGAGATACAGGGAAGGTCACCATTTGTGAAATACCTCGAGACCTTCAGGGGAACAGACCTTATGTCATGTCTGGTGGTTCAGAACAGCATCGTGAGCCAGATCCAGCAAATCCTGGTGTTTAACTGGCCCTGAGGGAAGAGACCCCAGTGCCATGGGGTGAGCAGCTTCTGGACAAGGGCCAGCAGCTGAGATGGGTATTTATCTGGTGTAGTAATAAAATGCTGTTTCTTGGAAACTCACCTGGATCACCTCTGCAAACACTTCTGAGGTTTAAGTCATGAATTGACCTATTTTCACTTGAAATAACAAAATAAACAGCTCAGTGCCTGCTGAGACTCCTCAAAGTTCATCATTCAACTGCAAATGGAACTGAAATTGATTCCACCAACCGTTTTTCCTGGAAACACATCCCATCCTACAGACTGTATGAACCACAGATGGATACAGCCGTGGGATCTGATGTACAGCTGAGCCATGTCATTGTCCTTACTTTTTACCCAGATCTTCAGGATGCAAAGATGCTAATACCTGCTAACAGGCAGAAGCAACTAAAAAAGGCTTTATATAGAAAATATCAATTTAAGTTTCTGTTTGTCAGGGTCTTTCAGCCTTTTCTTTATAGCTGCACCGAAAAGTGATGCTCAAAGTATTGAGCAGGAGGCAGATACCTTGGGTCTAATGCTGTGCCCAGTTCAGCCCTCTCACCAGACTTTCACTGGTGTAAAGTATTTGTCAGACAAGCAAGGAGTCCTCTGGGTCATTTTTGGGGGCTGAAGTGCTTGAGAGGAAAGCAAACAATTGGGATTACATGGACTAGAAACAAAAGCATGACAGAGGTGGGGAGGCATATGATAAATCAAATTGAAAACACTCTGGCACTACACAGATGAGGAGTGCCTGGCACTGCACTGAGCCAAATCTGCTGAGGGCTCTCCTTTTTCTCCAGTGGGCATGCATGGAAAACATGCATGGAAAACATGCATGGAAAACATGCATGGAGAGGTAGGTTAACAGAGCCACTGGTGGCTTCTCATTTGTGGCCCTTTCTTCCATGGCTTGAAGGCAGCTGACACTGTTCTAAAGCCCTGTTGGAAGAGCATTACACCAATACAGTGTAACACTCAGCTCCTCCAGAACCTGGGCAAGAATGAGGAAAGTGTAGAAATCCTGAGAAAATGGTCAAAACCAAGTCCAGTGGCACTGGCACCTACCCACAGACACCTCCCCATCACCTGGATAAAAAACAGCACACACAAAAAACCCCTCAGCCCAACAACCTGACACATTTAAGCTCTAACCTCACTAATTCAAAAGCAGTGCCTATACAAGCAGAGGTAAAACTGCATCCCATCCTCTCAGGGATAAATCCTGTGATGGGGCTGGGCCCAATCTACCAGCCCACCAAGGTAGGGACAAGGACCTCAGCCCTCCTGTGCCACAGCACCCTGTCAGCAGGAGAGCTGCTGGATGGATGGGGGAAGCATCACCAGGTCACCCCCCAGGCCTGTGTCCAGCTCCATGGAGCTGATGCAGGAGCTTCCCACAGAAATCTCCCTATCATTAACCCGAGCTTGGCTTTGAACCAGGGCTTTAAGAGTTTATACAAGGAGTAGCTAAGAGGCATTTAATAGCACACTGCAGCCAGTAAGCAATGAATTATTTAGAATATTTTACTAAGAATAATTGCTGTTTTTAAAGAGATTTTTTTTTTCCCTCATCCTCCCTGGGGCCTGTAAATGCTTTCACGGTAGTAATAGGGAGTAAGAAATAAAACCCCAAAATACAAAGCCACCTAATAGTGGCTGCCTGGGATCAGCTAAACCACAATGCAGAGGAGGAAGAGTATCTCAAATGTGGGTTCAGCGTTTGTTTATTAATTTAAGTAAATACACAACCACAGACAATAAAGCAAATGCACTGCCAAGAGTCAAGCTCACAGCCCAGCTAGTCCAGGCAGGATCATACACACTCTCACACTCTTAAATTTGGTGCAACTCCCCCCAAATGCTAAAAAAATCTTGCTGAGGTCCTGACCCCTGCTCTGAGATCCTGTGGGTGCTCCACAATACGATGCCAAGTGGATTCCTGCCATGCACAACCCCTGTCTGACCCTGGCACAGCTATCCCTAAACACATTCACTGCATTTTGTCTTCCTTTTAGCCCATGGATCTGTCAAAAATAAGCAAAATATGATTTTTTAAAATAATAGTGTACTTTCCTCCCCCTGATCTATAACTGCTGTTTGCAGTGGGTGGGCTGGGAGCTCTGAAGATGAATTTCAGCACAGGATCATTTCCCAGTGGTCAGGGATGAGCAGTCAGAGGCCACAGCACCAACACTGCCTTGGATGGTGTCATGAGCTGGTGATGGTGAGATGCCACGGCCCTGGGGACAGCTGAGGGGACAACAAGGCTTTTTCCTGGGGGTTAGGTGCAGGTGACTCAAATTGGATGGAAGTCATAGGTGATGTACAACTTATCTGTCCAGTCCTGGTCCTCCTCAGGGCAAGGCTGAGGCTTCCAGCCTGCCCAGAGCCCACTCTCCTGGAAATCTCTCAGCTGCTCTTTGCAAAAACAACAAAAATGTTTGTTATTTATGTGCTACATCAGGTTGTGAGCACTGCTGGGGAGAGGGTACAAAAGAGGAGGATCAGAGTGTTACTGCTCAGTGATTTAAGAGAGTGGTTAAACTCCAGCAGAGCTGTCCCTGGCTTTTGTTCACATGTTTTGGAAAGTCATCCTTTCCCAAAACTCCAGGTAAGAAAACTCCATCTTTCTTCAAAACACAAGTGGAAAAGAGATGCTTCACTCAGGATACTGAGGAGTCCAGAAGTGAAAGGGAAAATAAACCCACCTCCAAAAACTCAGTTTAAAAAAAGAAATCTGAGTTTTTTCCAACTGCCAGTCATTTCCCCTGGATTGCAAATGTTTCCTCTAATTAATAGTACTCTGCTCCGTGAGTGTCTACTAATGATAACCTCCAGGCAGAAGACCCAGAGCAGGGAGCTCTCCATTGATCCACCTATTGATTTTTTTTATCTCTTCTCCTGTTGTTATTGTACATGCAAATGGCTGGTAATGACTCAACATTACCACCAGTCTCTTCAAGTGACATTTAGGAAAAAGTGATTGAATCAGAGGGTCTAACAGAGCTGCTGTCTCTCTCTGTCCCCTGTGCTTGGCTGGGGTGACCCTCTGGCACTGGCTGTGCCCCAGTCCCCTCCTCCCTGGCAGCATCAGAGCAGGACAGAGCTCACACACTGTCCCTCTTTATTCTCACCAAAATTTTGCCCTAGTGTGGGCTGAACCAGGCCCCCCTGGATCTGTCCCTCATGCTCCCCTCCATGGATCCCTCATCTGACAAGGGGACTGACCTCCAAATCATTAAGTTGTTGGAGTTTTACTGGGTCATATTTTCAAACCTCCTAAAGCTAGCACTTGCTTCATTATGAATATGCATTTTTCCAAGCAGTTTGAATAAGAACATGAATTTATTCCTTCTACTGAGTTTCCTGTTTTCAGCTTGCTTTGCCTAGGTAAAATAGCACGTTAATTGACATATCACTTTTCTTCCCTCTTTCTTCAGGATTTTTCTTGGAACTGATAAATTTTGTGCTGTGTTCTTAAAAAATTATAGTAAAGGAGTGCTACTTTTCAACAAGCCTCACCATTTTCTTGCTGCTTTTCCCCCTCTAACATGCAAACATGTACCAGCCCAACATGCTCCTGTCAACACAAACCAGAACAAAAAATCCAGAAGCACCAAATAAAATTAGTTTGAATCTTGTTTTAAAAAAATCCTTGGAAGAAATGCTGGGTCTAGGTGCTGGAGAGGAGGCAGGACACCTCTGGTGCTCCTCCATCCCAGACAGCTCTGAACAGTTCAGCTGGAAAGTCAAAGACTACAGATTTTCTTGGGAAATTCCTGACATTTTCTCCCTCTTGACAAGCCAGAAGTCATCATGAGAGCAGTGTTTCCTCTGGTGCTTTGGTATTTCGGTATTTCTTTTTTTGGGAACCTCCTCAGTGCAGCCAGAGCCAAGTTTTCCCTGTGGCATCCATCGCCCACGGCTCAGTTGGTCACAAGGGATGGCACAAAACCCACTTAGATCTCTGGCTTTGCACTCAAGCAAGTAAATTACTTGCTAAATAGCAAAGGATTGGGGTTTATTTTTCCAAAATTTTGTAATGTTCTACAAATTGGCTCCTGCAGCTGGGAGGTGGTTTTTCCTTGCCCTGAAGAGCAGCCAGGCTCAGGAGGTGATGGGGACACTAGACTCAGTCCCTGGCAGAAGCAGCTGCCCCATCTCAGGGTAGTCTGGTACAGCAGTTATCAGAGCAGATGGAAGAGCAGCTTGTGGTTGGGAGACAAGTTGGGAGTGGGGTGAGACCTTGGCTTTGTCCCATCTCCTCCTCCACCCTGAGGAAAGGCCCAGGGAAGGGACCACTGGAGCTGAGTGACCTCCTGATAGAGCCTGTCCAGCTCTCCCAGTCTCAGCCCATCTCCCAGCCACAGGTTCTACTGCCCTGCAACAGTGCTGGATGCTCAGCCAAAATAAAGTGACCTTGCCCAGGAGGGTTTGCCAAAAGCCATGAGACTTCTGAGCAGAGGTGTCAGTAAGGTGAATGACATTAAAAGAAAGTTATCATGACATGCTGTGGTTCATTGAAGAGGTGACCCCTGACACCTAAACCCAGACAGGACAGGAGAAAAAGCAATAGGTAAGAAGAGGGATGGAGGAAAGCAGGAGCCCTTTGGAGTTGTGCAGATCCCTGGAGGAAAGCTCACTTTTCCCAGCTGTCTTTGAGGAATGCAGAGCTGTAAATGCTGAATGCACATCACATTAGTCTGATGACTCTCTGAGATGTCTAGACTGCAGTTGGAGCTGATAGGAAGCTGGCATCATCCGAGCTCTTTGAGCCTTTTTTGCCTTTTCTTTTCTTTTCTTTTTTTTTTTTTTTTTTTTTTAAACTGGTAATAAGATTCTTTTCATATTATGCACTGCTGGAAAGTCCCGTTTGCATTCAGACAGCTGCTGTGTTTATAGACACCATCCAAAATGCAGCTAAACACGACAGCTCTCTTCAAGCTGAGCAGCAGGCATTTGTTAAAGTGATCATTTCCAGAGGGATTGCAGGAGCTCTCAACATTTTTGCTATTTTGAAGTCAAAGCCTTGTCCTTATGCAAAGACAAAAGTCCCACATGGATACATGCCTTGGGAAGACCCTGAAAGGGAAATAAAGGAATCCTTAAAACTGAATGACAGACTGAAAACCAGCTCCCATTAATGTTAACCAGAAATACAAATGCTGAACTAAACAGGCTGTTCCCTGGGAGGGGTTGAGGGTCATTTTTGAGAGCACAAGAAAGCCTTGAGCTTGTCTTTAGTGCTGAACAAACCCAACACCTGAAATCCTTCCTTGCAGATCTGTGGAGCTAAACCAAAACTAAAGTAGGGAATAGCATCAAAACTGGTTCCATTAAAAGCTGAGCCCATGAGACAGGTGGGTTGGGAGGGTTCCTTCCAAGCAGTTTTCTCCCATTATAACACAGCAGGAGTTAACTGCACAGGAGAAAACAAAAGGATGAGAGAGTTAATTTAAACACACAGTTCCAATGAAACACCTTTTCCCCCCAGATGGAAATCCTGCATTAAAGCAAACAGGCTGGGGGATGGAGGGGAGGGGAATAAGGGGAAAGAAGAGTTAATTTAAACACACAGTTCCAATGAAACACCTTTTCCCCCCAGATGGAAATCCTGCATTAAAGCAAACAGGCTGGGGAGGGGGGGAGGGAGAGGAATAAGGGGAAAGAGAGGAGGGAGAAAATCAGCCAAGATTAAAGGTATTTGCATATATTTGGTGAGGATGCTTTCGTAGCAGAGCAATGCAGATGATGCCCATGCTGAAGATGGTTCCCTGCTCCCCATGCTGGCTTTGCCTTCATCCCACTCCTCAGCAGTGCACAGAGTGGTCCTGTAACCAGCATCAGGTGCAAACAGGTTTTAATTCAAAGCAGCACAGTAGAGGGAGAGGAGCAGGAGCAGCTCTGCACTGTCCCTGGAGCTTTTTCCAATGGCACAGGGCTGGGTCACACCACAGGGACAATGAGGTACCTGCTCTGCGGCTGCACAGCTTCCCACCCAAAATACTCATCCCAACCAAACCTTCCCGTGGATATAGCAAAGCACACACTGCCCTCTCCTGCCAGGAACCTGCGTTTTTTAACTGTTTCCCCTCTTCAGCCTTTTTGCCCTTTTGTAAGTGATGTAAATTATTTTATGGCTTCTTTTTACAAGATGCTGGTCACAAGCTGCCAGAGAGCTTGAAAAAAGGGTGGGATTTTTCATCTCCAGGCATTTGGGCTCAGGCAGTGTCAGTTCCAGCAGCTCCAACTCAGACCCAACCGTGACACCTAGTGGGTAACAGCTGAGCACTGCTCCTCTCTGGAGAGAAAAGGGGAAAAAACTCATTTTTCCCTTCCCACTCATCCCTGAGCTCTGGCAACAACAGCCCCATACATCTGACAGCATCTCCCACCGGGGGATGCTCCAGAGTGCCCAGGCAGCTCCAGCGTTGCAGCTGGGCAGGGTCATTGCAGGGCCATGACCCAGCTCTGGTGGGGAGGAGGGTGATGCCATGGTCAGCTCCAGTCTGCAATAAGCAACAGAAACTGAAAATGCTCAGGGCTCTTTGCTAGGGTCGCAGGAAGGAGACTCCAACTATATTTTTCAAGCAGCTTCCAGCTGCCCAAAGGCAAGTGGCCTCATTTTCTGTGATGCTGTCTAGCTGCAGAGCTCTATTTATGAATAAAAAAATTATGTTATGCAGACAGAGTAATATCCAATACTCCTGACAAGCCCCAAAGCTTGAACAGCTCAGATCCTTATGGCATTGAGCCTCTCCCCCCTCTACTAGGTTATGGCAGCACCTTTGTATAAGAACATG
This sequence comes from Acanthisitta chloris, assembly GCF_000695815.1. Taxonomy (NCBI): domain Eukaryota; kingdom Metazoa; phylum Chordata; class Aves; order Passeriformes; family Acanthisittidae; genus Acanthisitta; species Acanthisitta chloris. The sequence continues at coordinate 35,810 of NW_008685132.1, read as the reverse complement.
CACCTTAAAAAGGCAAACTAAGATTAAAAATGTAATCAGCTTTCAAAATTGTTATGAAAGTTTGCTTTTTATTATTTTGTTTCTATTTCTTTTTGTGAAAGGGTTGTGATCAAACAATACTGATGTCAAAAGTTTAATAGAGCTCAGACTCAGGACATGGAAAGCACTTGGATCCAGAGCCTATCCCAGCCAAGGCTGGTCCATCCTGGGCCTCTTTCTGCAGATGCAAAGAGAACATTTTCCTTCTTTCCCTTTATTCAGCACATTTGGCACAGTAAATAGTTCATTCAGTCAAGTGGGATTTGAAAAAAAAGCACAGGATACTGATTTTATTTTTAATTCAATTGCAAGAGGAAAACAAGAGATGACACTATGGGATTCACTATTCCAACATCATGGAAATCTAGGCTGATAAAAAACAAGAACCAAACTTTCAGTTCATTAATGGCAGGCTAAGAGAGTATTCCAGTCAATTTTAGATACAAAAAAAAGTTGACTACAGGTAGTTTCATTTAATATAAAAATCACTTTATGCATTTTTATTGGTTCTAGTTTCCAGACACAGCTCAAACCAAACCATTCTATAAAGAATCAGTCCACGAGAACTGTTTATTCCATTACCACACAGAGAAGGTGTGGAAGTTCAGTCTGAACAAACATGTGCAAGCAAACAACTTCCACAAATGTCAGGAGGTAAGGGCCAAACGTAGCTCCAAAGAAACTATTAATATGTCAGGTTTAGCAGAGATGCATCAGGGCAAGTGTGCCCTTGCTACCAAAGAGTGTTAAAATATTTTCCCACAGAATCTCTGAAGTTATTAAATAAACTTCAGCCCCATCCAATCTGGCA
>NW_008685132.1:31607-34940 GCF_000695815.1 Acanthisitta chloris | reverse complement strand
AGAGGGCAGCAGCTCCCAGCAGAGTTTCCCCACATCAGCACATGTTCTTCAGTCCAACTGCATGAGGTTGCTCATCCAGAGCAGGTGACTCTGTCCCACAGTGCTGGATTTTAGGTGTCACGAGGCCTGGCTGTTCTGATGTGCACCTGGCAGTGTGTTTTGAGCAGCACTTGGCTGCCTTCATGCTCCACACACAGCTCTTTTAACACAACAGAAGAGCTGAGCCTGGCATAAGGAGATGCCCTGCAAGCTGTGTGCAGATCACTGTTTTCTCCCTTGCTGGCAGCTGAGCTCATCTCTAGCCCTAGTCTGATGATTGCTGATTAACCCATTTTACAACAACAGTCCAACTGTGTCATGGAGAGGGATTTTGACAAGGGCATATAGTGACAGGGCAAGGGGAAATGCCTTCAAATTGACAGAGGATGGGTAGATATTAGGAGGAAATTCTTTCCTTTGAGGGTGATGAGGCACTGGCATAGGTTGCCCAGAGAAACTGTGGCTGCCCCAACCCAGGAAGTGCTCATGGCAATGTTAGATGAGGCTTGGAGAATCCTGGTCTTAGTAGAAGGTGTCCCTGCCCATGGCAGGGGTTGGAATTAGACGATCTTCGCGGTCCCTTCCAATCCCAACCATTCTATGACTTTCTAACTCTATCGATAATCAGTTTTTGTGTAAAAGAAGTTGAGCTTTTATCTAGACAGTAGTCTCAAACGCACACATTCCCAGGGCAGATCAACATCCCTTTTGGAACAGTTGCATCTCATCTGTCCACAGTACCAATGATAGTCCACAAAAGGCACAGCAAGGGTAGTCTGGTCTCTCTTCTAGAGCTCAGAGGCAATGCAGGGGAACAGGCAGCTGGCACAGGACCAGAACTGAGGGAGGCTGAGTCCCACAGCTTGCCTGGAGGAACTATTTCAAGCATGTTAAATTTTAACCACACATGGCAGCATCTCTGCGCTCCAGGGAGAGGTCATTGCAGAGAATCACAAGCTCCATCCCAAGTCAGCCCAAAATAAGAAACAATTTTTCAAAACATCCCAGCTCTCTGCAACCTGAGAGTCTGGAACAGAGCTCTTCCTCTGCCTCAGGGAAAAAAAAATACACAGCTCTTTTCGTTGCTGACCTTTACATTGTCAGGAAACTAATACAAGCAATCTTCCCAGAGAAGCCATAGGGAAGGTGAAAGGAGAACATGGCATATGAATAAATTTAAATCCAGAGGGGTGTGGGGGAGGAAATCAACATTATATGATGCTGTGCCTCATCAAGATTGTAATTAGGAGAGGAAGCACAGAGTAGATGAGACTCCAGCTGTGATACTGTGTTGATGTTGCTCCGATGAGTTCCTAACCTGGAGCTTGGCAGACACCCTGTAAAAGAACCACTAAGAGCTGCTTGTCCCCATGTCCCAGTCCCACATGCTGTCTCCAAACAGTCTCCCTCTATGAGCCATTTGAACCAGTTCCAGCAACACATGGACTTGGTGACCATGACCAAAGGTGAGATGCCCTAAGGACAGCTCTCCAAATTTCCTGCCTGTTGATCTCCTAAATTTCACCCACATTATGTTGTCATACCAGTGTGACTGCAAAGTCCAACCACAAGGTTGGACTCCTCTCAGTTCATCTGCTCTCACACGGGGACCTCTCACTTCTCTGTCCTGAGCAGAGACACCAGACCAGCTCCTCCAAGTCTCCCCTGGCAGCAGTGCTGGGATTGCTCCCTTGCCAGGAAGGTGGAGGTGCCTGTGGAAATCAGGTTTGTGTAAGAGCAGCTGTTGGTCAGCACAGCTGTGCCTCTCCTTTGGGGTGGGGAGAAAACAGATTAATCAATGAAACCGAATCCGATTCATCAGAAACTACAGCCATCTGTCAGCTTATTAATAGACACAGGACTCCTGGCAAGCACTTGCATTAATACTCCAAGATCTTTTTCTGGAGGAAAAGTTTAGGGTGCAGCAACTGCAGCACTGGGTGGGGAGGGGGTGGTTGATGGTGGAATTTAAATCAGTTGATTATTTTACTTCTGCGAAATCAAATTAGTGGATTTCTCCTCACCTTTCTCCAGTGCAGCATCTCCCCCCTCAGATGGCTAAAGCCTTACTGACTTTGCTTTCACAATACTACTCACCCCAGGCCTTCTTTAGATGCCCAAAACATTGACAAACCTGCTCATTTCTCAGGACTCTTCCTACTGAAGGATTAAGGTGGGAAGGTGTCTCAATAACCTTCCAGACACCCAATTTCTGCAAGGATCACATTCCAGCCCCATCAGGTGGTTTCCATATAAACCACCAGTAAATTGCTTACAGAAACACAGCAGCACTCAAACCAGCTCATTTTCACTTCTTGTATGAGACTGACTGGGTGGGGGCTGGGGAGAGGAAACAACTTTCCAGATTATTTTAAACCATCTCTTCTTATTTTCAAGCTGTGCATTTGAACTGCATGGGTTGCTCTTCCTTTCGTTATAAACTAGTTATTTTTGTGCTGTGCTTGATTCTCTTGTGAGAACAGGCTGCTAAAATAAACACTCTGTATCTATTCACATCAAAGTTTTTCCAAAAGGAATTGAAATATCGCTGATGTGGCCTATTTTTCCTTAACCTCCAGCTTCTTGTCCTTGAAGCATCGTGACCGGAGGACTCAGCCTCCCTCCCTGCACTGCTGAGATTTGCTCTCTCCAAAGCTGACATGATGCAGTGAATGCTCCAGGGATGAGCATCATGATGAGCCATTTTACATCCATGCAATTTTTCTCATGCCTGACCAGCTGGATACAGCACAGCCCAAACAGATGTTACGTGTCCCTCTCCTAATGCATGTGAAAGGGAATGCAGGGAGCTGTGTCCTGGCAGCCTGCAAAGTGAGTGCCCTGCTCCCCCTGCACAGCCCTGGCACCAGGATAGTGCTGCAGAATAACTGGTTTCATTCCTCCCAGTCAGGAGTGAAACCAGTTCAGGGTGGACAGCTCTCAAACAGAACACCTGCAGGTGTCAAACTGCAGCCAGCAGAGTGGGGGGAGGAAAGCAGTAGTAGCTCCTGGAGATGAGAATAAACCAGCCCTGGTGACAAGAGGAGTGGGCAGCAGATGGGCACAGCAGCTCAAGACCTCAACCTGCTGCATACAAAAAAGCAAAGCTGGAGCCTGAAATAAGATCCCAGCTCCAGCAAAATGGATCATTTCCAAGAATTCGAAAAGTTCCAAACAGCTGTGGGGAGGAAGAAAGCTCTCAGAACCCGTGGCAAGGCAGAGCAAGACGGACACAAACAAGGTCTCCTCCAGAGCAGAAAAGGCACTGAGAGGGTGACAGCACCAGAGGGTCTG
>NW_008685132.1:0-31583 GCF_000695815.1 Acanthisitta chloris | reverse complement strand
GAACCATGTTTGAGGAAAACTCTCCTTCAAGGTATTTGACAAGACTTGCCCACCCAGAAGACTGCCAAGAAGCTAACAAAGCTGTAAGTCATGTTTCTCGGGATCAGGAAAACACAGGACACATCCCAGGGGATGGCAGTGACAGCTTCACTTCCTCTGGGGACTTGCCAGCAAACCCAAGCTCCCTGCAGCACCACCTGGCAGATGTGAGGATGCTGATGGCCAGACAGAAGGCTGAATACGAATCTAAAATTGCAAGGTAAAGGATTTTTAAGTCTATGAGGCTTCAGGGAAGGCATCCCTGAATATTGTATGCACCACTTGAGGTCTAGGGTCTGTGGATGCTGCTGTAGTCAAAGTGCAGCCTCTAAGTGCTCCTGGGAATGGCACCAGGATCCAGATTACAGGATTAGGGAGGCAATTATTCAGAGTTATCCACATTCATTTTTCATGTGAGGTGCTTGAGGAACTCCAGAGCATCTATAAGGGCTTTTTGCAGGGCTGTGCAGAGCTCTTGAAAAGCCTCTGGTCTATTGTGTGTTTTCTCTTTTTGCCTTAATCCAATATCAAGCATTTCTCCAGGGAATAATGTGCAGCCAGCTCAGTAGCATTAGCAGTAAGTCATTATTCTTTACAAATTGCAAGTCATGAATTTTAACAGCTCTGAGGAAAGTGTTCATAAGTATTTTCCCAATTTCTAAGACTGGAAATTGAATAGAGATTTAGCCATAGCTTGTTATTAAAGCCAAAGGGTAGCAACATTTCCAGGCTCCACTCTCCACACAGTGCTGCTTTGCTACTGTGGAGTTAAAAGGAATGAACTTTTAAAATATAATATTGTTAATCAGCTGTAAGTTATGTCATGTGAATTGACACAAACCAAAAATACCTCAACATGCAGGATTCCAACACATGGCAGGTGGGTAATGCTGGATTACACTTTGCCTTGGGTAAAGAAAAAAAAAACCATGTAATTTTTAATTTCTTCAAGTATTCAACAATTTCTTCTTAGTAAAGGAACTGCTCCTAGGATTTTAGTTTTTTTTTAAAAAAAAACCCTGAATCTCTTTGCTATATTTTGCTTATATTTTCCCTTGCACTTCAAGGGAACTGCATCAGCAGCAGAATCCTCAGTGTCTCCTGAAACACACTGCATTGCCACTTGCTGTTAGACTACAGTAGTGTTCCACTACAAAAACAAAACCCACAAAAACCAGCCAACCCCCAAACTGACTCCTTTGGCCATATGGTTATTTATATTTATTGTAAATCAGGGTAACTACAAATTGCAGCTTCTATATGTAACACCGTAGATTGGAAAAGCAGTGGGAGTGCCAATACTTGTATTTATGGGGATATATATTTCAAAAGGCTAACTTTAAATTAGACCTTTCTAAGCAAGGAGAAAAATAATCCTGTCCTTCACAATATCTGTGCTTCCAACAGCCTGGAGCAGAGGAACAGAGCTCTGCAGCTGGAGATCCAGGGGATGCACTGGAAACTGGGACAGCAGCGTAAGTGGTACAGGCTGGTGGAGATGAAGATGCAAAATGCAGAGAGAGCAAAGGAAGATGCTGAGAGAAGAAATGAAATGCTCCAAAAAGAAATGGAGGAGTTCTTTGAAACCTTTGGGGAAATTAACAGGTGGAAATAAAGAAGAGTGTGCCAGTTTGCAATGGAGCTAAGCTGTGGGAGAGGGACAGGCCACATCCCAGGTTCAACACGTGCTCCTGTTCAGAGGTGAGATAAGAAACCCAAGAGGAAAGCCTTGGCCATCAGTTACACAGAGAGCAGTCCTTACACACATGATGGGATCCCCAGGAGCTCTGTACCACCCCAGTGCTTTCTCTTACCATTGGGAAAATCTTCCAGACACTTTGCATTAACCCCTCCCAAGCCTGTGCAGCATGCTGGGGAAGCACTGTGCTATTGTTTGGGTCACCTTGAGTCCGATATGATGCTCTCAATGCCTAGGTGGTTTTAGTCTAGGGATGTCACACTTGCTGGAGTGTTTTACCAGTCACCCCAGAAGAGCCACAGGTATTACATGGGCTTTAACAGCAGCTGAGCTCCTACCTGCAGCCCAAATCAGCTGTTTCAGTTAGAGACAAAACAGAGGAACAGTGAGACACACACTGCATCTCTCTACAGCTCCCACCAGCACTTGTGCCTGGGATCCAGAGCAGCTGTTCCTCTCACTGAAGGGATATTTGTCCATGGAGAGGGAGGAGGTCTCTTACAAAGCCATTTGCTCCTCAGGATTATAATTAGCACTCCTGTAAGAACACATTAGTCTTCAGACTGTCACTGGTGGACTCCCTCCCTCCCTCCCTCCCTCCCAAGCTACCTCTCCACACAAGAAATGTGCCAACCACCTTGATACAGCATCAATGACACAGAGTTAAACATGAACAAAATAATCACTGCTCTTTTAACCCACCAGAGAGAAGTTTCACATAAACAAATAGCATCTGTTACTTAAACCTGTACCAATGTCAACTTACACTTTGTATGATAAAAACATGTGGTTTATTATTTGCTCTTCAGCAAGATTAAAGTTAGAAGTGACCACCCACCTGAGAGTTCAGCCACTCACTAAAGCAGCTGATGGTGTGTAAGCAGAAACCACACAGATGTCCTTCTTCCCCAGAGAAGAGCAAGCAGCTTGTCTTAAGATCAAGTATGAATGAATCAAAGGGAAAAAAAAGCCTTGCCCCACAGGGCTCACAGCCTCCCTGAGTGCATCACTGAGCCTGTTTCTTTCCCACCTTACCTGTTTCTTCCACCTGTTTTTCCCACCTTACCTCACACCATGCAATCACCAATGTGCAGGTTTTTCAATTCCATGCACTTACATTCTTCTTGTTTCTTTTTTTCTCCCCACTGTTTTCTTTTCCTTCAGTTTTCGAGGCATCATTGCAAAGAGAAAGATTAACTTCTTAAGTCCCACTCTCCTCAAAAAGTATTTGGATCTTGTTTAATCACATCACTCCCTCCTTACCTTTCTAAAACTGTCCTGCAGCTTCAGGAACTTGCAGGAAATATAAAGAAAAGGCATGGCAAAAGTAAGGAATGCTTTTGGGTAATGCTTTGTAAAGTGCTTCCCTGCACATGCAGCATTGTCCTGCTTAATTTCTTTGTTGCTGTCGTTCTGTATTTAAAGGATTAGATCCTCCTCTGTAGCTGAGGAAGCACCTGAAAAACATCCTATCATCCAATACAGGGAAGCCTAGGGATCTATTGAGTATTCCTGCTTTATCCAGATGCTCTGTAGACAAGAGGTAGAAATTCCAAGTTCTCCATGCAAGACAGAATGACACTGCTGTAAAAATTATTTCAGACTGTCTCAGGTGGAGCTTTCACAACACCAAAGGCTGTCAGAGTCCTAGCTCTGGATCTAGGGAGACAGCTGTGTTAATCCTTCCTTTAATATCACAAACCCTTCACTAAAAGCCATTAGATCAAAGTAGCAGTTGAGTTTTACTTCCAATTCCCTGGAGCTGGAGCAGAGAGCTCTGCAAGGGACCTGCAAACCTCATCACTGTCTTAGCACAAACACATTGCCCTCAAAATAAGCACAATGGAACTAGTTTTTTTTTCAAGCCTCTGTCATTAGAAAGAAAGACCCCAGCAAGTTTCAAAACACACTTGGCAGTAAAACCAAGTGCAGTCAATGTGTCCAAATGTTCTAGTGGATCAGGAAAAAGCAGCTCCAACCAATCTCTTAAAGCTCTTCTTCATTCATTTTCCATGCCAACACTTACTTTTTTTGGTTAATTGGAAGCTAAAGTAGCAACTGAAACGTCATGTTTTGAAAGTACTAATCCATACGTTTAACATACATCATTGGTTACGTAAAACATTCTACTTCAACACAGGAAGAATCAGGAAAAAGAAACCATTGCTGCAGTAAATAAGACAGAATGCTAACATCTTTTAGGTATACATATTTATTTGTAATTTTACAGTGGCTTTAGTACTGTTTTACAATAAGTTTTTGGAGAGAAAAAAAAACCCAACCAAAAAGCTTCAGAACAAGGCTTTAACTAGGACTACAGAACTAGTTACTGACAGTTTTCTTTATGAAATTCTAGTTTCCTAAACAGTCCAAAAAACCAAGGAAGCATGACTGCTGTCCATAAAAAAAAAACCTCAAAAAAACTTTCTAGTCATCCTGAAAACAAAGTCCAGCATCAGACAAAATAGCCACTGCATTGAGAGGAACATGTTCCTATTGCACAAGCATTGAGAATGAGATATGACAATCAAAGCCTAATTTCATAGGCAGAAGAGGCCACAAGTATCTATATAATTAGACTTCAAAGCACATCTTTCTTCTGAAATTACATATCATACTAGAACTAATATTAAGGCCATAAAATCAGAACACTGTAACAAGTGATAGGGCTTGATGCTACTTTTTGTGACATTTGGTAAACAGAAGGTGGGAAAGAGGAGCAAACGAGCAAAGGATTCCAAGGGGAGTCAAACTTGAAGGCATTTCAAAAGAAATTCCAACAGAACTAAGATTTGGGGGGGATTGAGTCATTGGGTAAGACTGGATTGCATAACAAATCACTGAATGAGCCTATTATACTCTTATACAGCACATGTTCTGGCATACACTAAAGGATATATTCTCTGGAATTAACACTTTCATTTGTATGAAAACAGTTCATTATTTCTACTTGTTATTTCCTCTTTAAAATAGATGAAGATTTGTATACTCTTTATAAATTATCTTAACCAGGTAAGGCTTCACTGCACTGAGTTAACTGCACACAGGTATCTCTGGTTTGCTCTTAATTAGGCATCTTGATCACACTGAACTGCTAAAACCACCTGGGGAACTACATCATGTGATTTAAAGAAAGGGACAGTGAGGAGTTATCTTTTCTAACTGTGCTCAATTTATTAGTGTATAAAACACCTGAAAGCAAGAGCTCTGATGAAGCAGTAGCTATCATGGAAGTTTAAACATTCTGCTTTAGGAAAATCTGGGAATCTGATGAAGCTGAAAACACATATTAGTTGTTTTATAAAGTTTGGTTTGCCACCAGTTAAGAAAATATAGGTATCAAAACCAGACAAATAACACTGCTAACCATCTGGTACGTTTGCTGTTAAAAAATTAGCACCAATTCAAGCATCTGAATTCATAGAAAAGCTAGTGACACGCTTGGGTTTTCAAAAAAAGGTTTTCCCCATTAGAAGACAAGACAACAGCACATGCTCCTGGGTACTACAGGAGCTCTGGGATCAGTAACAAACATGACCTCTGCTTCAGAGAGCCAACAGCAAATGCTCTTTGTACCTGATTCTTTCCTCCTCTGCTTTTGTTATCCTAAGCAGCAATCAAGGACTGAGCCACAGACCCAGTCTGGGAATCAAATGCACAGGTACTTGCTTAATGACACCCCAGAAAGCATCAGGGGTTTGGCTGAGTGTTTTAGAGCAAGGACAGTGTCCTCCTGTGCTGCTCACAGAGCATTTACTGCAGTGGAGTCCACTAAGCAGATGTCTTGGCCTTACCATAGCCCATACAGCTACTTTCTGATGCATAGCCTAAAGTTAAGAAAAAAAGGGGTTTTGTTAAAAAAAAAAAGAATCCTAGTGCTCACAGGTAGCTGATGTTGCTCAAGGAACAGACATTGCTGTATCTTTGTTGTGTCTAATGGATGGCTAAGGAGTGACATTGCTAACCAAGTCACCTGTTTACAAGATATTTCTCAAATTCTCTATGTGTTAAATTTCAGCCCATAAAGAAATTTCTAATTTCTAATCTCTGAAAACAGTTGTAAAGAAACATGTTGATCAAATCTATCAGAACAGCAAAACCTGCAACCAAAATTTAAACCCACTGAACATTATTATGTCATTCCTTTTTATGCCATATACTGGTTGCATTTAGAAGAATCCTAAAGTGCTTCAAACCCAGCAATTAAAAAAGTTGATTTCTTTTTGTGCAAAACTGCAAGCACCTTCTCAAAAAAAATAAGCAGCAGCATCAAGGAATAAACTTAAAACAGCTAAATATATTTTCTCTGGTTTGAATTCTTGGGACCAAAATGATTTGCTGTATTTTCAGTAACAAATTGCAGAGAATGCATGTTATTAGTTTCATGTTATACTGTTTGAAATGGAGGACCTAGGAAATTTATCCACAAAGCAACACTGTGGGATTGAAACCCAACAACTGAAATTTTAGCTACAAAAATAGTTGTTTTATAGGACACGAAGAGAAAACGATGGTTCTCTCTCCACTTTCCTCCAACACTAATGTGAGAAAAGATGGTTTACTTACAACATTAGTTTAGCTCCAGACATTGTCTCAGCATGCAGAGTGGGTAAAAACCAAAACTGATTTGATAACTTGTGCAATAAGCTTTTAGAACATCACTATCACTCATGTAACAGACAATGTAAAATACAGAAAATAATGAGCCAGAACACACTTCTTCTGTCATATTTTGACATGTTAAAAAAAATAACCAAAGACACTCTGGAAAGGCAAAGAAATCACTAGAATTCATCTATAGAAACTCAAGTCCAAATTCTGCATCTGGGTGCAGGTGTCCCTGGACCAAAATCAATTTTGAGCAGGAATTACACGACACACATCCCAGGAAAGAATTTGGTTCCCAGTATATGGTATCACTAAGTTTAGCATCAAGCCCTGATAGAATCCATATGACATATGTAGAACATACAGACAAAGCTGTTCAGCATTTACCCCCCACACACTCCAAGTTCTTCCATTTCAAGAGTCACAACCCCAAGGAAATGTCCCACACACTGTAGTGCTGCAAGACTGAACCTGCACTCCCCAACAGCATCATCTTCAGGAAGATTTGCCTGCACTGGAACCCCTGACCTCCCTGCACACCCACAACGGGAGGATTGCACTTCTGACAACACAAGTTCTTAGAGACTTGGTATGACAGATTTGGTTTAATGTGTACGTCTTACTTCATACACAAAACTCTGATTTGAAGCCAAATACAATCAGATCTAAAAAACGAAACCAGTTCAGCATTTAAGGTCCTTCCTTTAGGAAAGAAAAATAAACATATGGAACCACTTTTCTTCTTGCAATTAATCTCGAACAAACATGTATGTTCTGTTAGGACTTGAAAAAGACAAGAGCATTCTGGTTCCTAACAGTTTTTTGCAACTCACCAACCAACTGGTTAATTCCTGGTTAAGGCTGAGTTTATTTTTCATTATTTTGACAACAAAATGCAAACCCTTACTGGAAACATTACAAAACTTCAAGGCTGTTTGCGAACAGTAGTTTCCAGTCCTTACACTAGTTGCCTTTGTATGATCCATGCAGACAAAGCCTTAATTTTGACATTCATTTCTCATCTTTTTCAATAAAACCCCACACTTGTCATACCACAGGATTTCCTCAAAGCACACTTAGAGCTGCCTACCCAGATTGCAAAATGCCAAGCTTCTCTTTCTAGGGCTTCTTTGAGGAAAAATGATATGAGCACAGATGAAATGAACTGTTTAAAACATACTCCATTTCTGCAATGCCATTCAGCTACTCAGTGTTCATATATTTAACATGTTTTGGTAAAAAAATCTGATTGATAGCCATAGATCCCTCTCTTTTTCAGGTGAGCAGTTAAGATTGTATCTATGCTGATCATCACTTATTTGAGTCATATTTCATAAACTATGTATACTGCAGTAGTGTTAACACTATACAAAGTCTCCCAAAGGAAAGTAACATTCATGTGTACAAAACTGAGCAGGTTTCTTAATATATACGTATACACGCAGATATTCTTATTCTTTAAATACATATAAATATCTATAAATGCCAAAGTGCAAAAAAAAAAAAAAGGTCAATTGCATCACTTTACAGACATCATTTTAGTATTAGCAATAAAAGTGATTATATTGCACACCAAACTCTTTAAAATTTTTAACCCCCTGCCAAGTTATATGGCAGTTTGTTTTCCATCAGTGAGGAGAAGGTTCTCATGACCATGGCACTGATTCTCCTCTGCAGTCAGGAATACAGAACATGGGCAGAAGCTGCATGCAGTGCACTCAGAGCCTACATGTGCACACTGAACAGCCTGGGAACTGGCATGCACCTCCTCTGCATGCACTCCTGTATCCCCTGCATGGGTGTCCTCTGGAGAACAATGTGCATTTGCAGTTTGGTTTTGAATTACACTGGAATCACAATCCACACTACTCACAGACATTTCATGCATGCTCTGAAGGCAGCACTGTTTCTGTAAAGGTCTGAATGCCATAGTGCACACTGAACAGCCTGGGAACTGGCATGCACCTCCTCTGCATGCACTCCTGTATCCCCTGCATGGGTGTCCTCTGGAGAACAATGTGCATTTGCAGTTTGGTTTTGAATTACACTGGAATCACAATCCACACTACTCACAGACATTTCATGCATGCTCTGAAGGCAGCACTGTTTCTGTAAAGGTCTGAATGCCATAGCAAGAAGACAAAGGAACGTCCCTACAAGTTTTACAAATAAACTCAGTTAATCTCAGGGCTGGGTTTTTTTGGTTGTTTTTTTTTTTTGTGTTCCAAGACTACATTCAAGCTAACAGTATGTACTAGGAGAAGGTCAGATACCAGCTCAAGTCATGAAGATAGGACAGCTGTGTTAAAAACATTGAAAGACAACTTGAAACAGAATAATTTAGGCTGGAAGAGACCTGGAGGTCATCTAGTCCAACCCTCTGCTGTTCTGAGCAGCACAAGTCCAATAGGAAAAATTCAACTCTCTGAATATCCAAACCACATGGGGAAAAAGAAAGAAATCTTTGTTAAGTCTTCTAAAGCAGTAACTGTTGTAATGAACATAGCACAGTGCAACTTCAGCTGAAAAATGTAAAGGTCTTGAAAAATGAAATCCAGCAGATGAACTACTCACAGCCATTGTGAATAGGTGTCTGCAGTAATTTTAACTTACACAAATAACAAGGACTTTAAAAAAAATTAAAAGCAGAACACCAACCTGTACTGTTCTGCCATATGGTAAATAGGTATTTTTAAATATGTTTCCAGTGACAAAAATGCACTAAAAATATTTCACATATCCTGTCAGTATCCTAAGATCCATAGACTTAAAGGTATCCATAGACTTAAAACCAAATAGGAAGAAAAACCCCAAAATCCCAAGCCCTAATATCCTGCAATTCAATTACATAGAATTTCAAAAATTAAAGATTCCAGATGACAATTCTGAAGGTAACATTAACTACTTTGCAAATTTTTACTTTTTCTAACCTCCCGGGACAGTGAAACCTTAATATTTTTGCTACAGCAAGTTAAAATTGAACCCCTGTTTACAGTTTCATATAAAAGCAATGTTTGCATAAGGAGAAAGTGCTGCTTTTCTAATCATAAGGTCAGGAACAATGGGCAATTTTCTTTTACAAGAGAAATATGTCAGTAATGCAGTGGCTATCTGGGCCAGTATATTTTACAAGTTCTATTTATATAGTCAAGTCAAGAGTATCTGGATCAACAGCTAAATATAGTGCCTTGAACAAAGTGGTGTTTTACCTCATCTTGGACATCTCTATTACTTACAGTTACACAGTTTAGTCACACACATGCACACACGAGATCCTTTAGCACAATTTCACACCTGTGCACTCCCCAGTGAACGTGCACCAACTCACAAGTGTGTTACAAAGCAATTTCAGCCCCTACTCTACTGCAAACACCTTTTCTAACTCAACAGATTGTGCAATGCAACAGGCAATGTTTGCATTATCTGATTCTGTGTTGATAAGCCTGCATTGAAACAGCAAATAATCTCCTCTCCTCTGACACTGTATTTAGAAAATATGTTACATGTTTTCCTTCCTCAGTACAGAGGTTTTCCCAAAGGTGAGAACAGAGCTAAGCTCTGTTAACTAAATAGTTAATTTACAAGTGACTCAAAACTACTGTACTTTTATTTCTTTATGTCTTTACTTCTAGATATAATGGACCCATTAAAAAAAATGGAAAATATTTATGCAGCTTTTTGAGGCTGCAAGTCTCTCCAATTCATCTCTCCTTTTAGCAGAGTTTGCAGTGAATGAAGAGCATCACAGATAGAATTTCCTTTTCTTTTTACGATTGTTAAAGGACCAATATCATCAGCTAGAAAATACAGGACATTTTAGCACACTCTCCTCTTCTACACAGGCACTGCTACACAAAAAAGTCAACTCATTCTTCCTCAAGATGTATTTAAGCCACTACCTTCCATCTCCATCTAAAAATCTGGAAAGGCTAGACACACACTCACTGGTTGAAATAGAAAGTAAGGGCTGTATTCTTAAACCTTCATGTTTATCTGTTCTACAAGAAGACAGTTGTTGGAGAGTGAGAGGATAGAAAGGGCTCAATAAAAAAAGTGCTATGTGGAAGAATAACTGCCCTTTACACACAGTACTGAAAGTGTTCGAGGTGTGAGCTCACACTTACAGACAACACTCCAGTTGTTAAATAAAGCAAACTGCCACAGTCACACATTAAAACAAACTTCATAGAGACTAGACATTCAATAAACCTACTAATGAGCAATACTGCACTAAAATGTAAACAACCACTGTGTCACAGAAGCCTGCTAGGTGGGACTGAAGACTGAGGAACCCACTTAAGAGGAGTTATTGGCTAAAAGTCTATTATAACTGCTCACCTGAAATAGGCTGAAACAAAGAAAAGCCTATAATAGTGTCTAAATTGAATTTTTTTTTTTGTTCTTTAGACATTGATTTGCTTTCATTCTACAACACTAAGCAGGCAATTTCATAACAACTGAGTAAAAAAAAGAACAGGCATTACTTTAGCAGAACATGCAGAACATGGAGTTTTTCTACTTGGTTCCATTAACTCACAAGCAATTCAGGCCCAATGGAAACAAGAGTTCTTTTCCAAAGTCAAGTCTGCAATCAGGGCTGATCATCGACATCCTTCGAGGGGTCCTGTCAAGGCATCCAGGCTGCTGTCTGTGTCTGAGGCCAATGTTTGCTCTGTTGACATGGATGAAATGTCATTGATAGATGATGACTGGGAAGGACTGGTGTTGCTATTCACTGCTGCATCTGTGCTAAGAAAACCAAACAGAATAAAATCTGAGGCAAGACAATACTGCAGATACAAGTAATCACACCTCTGGGCTCCAGGAATCACTTTTCCTCACAGAGATGGCTAGAAGATCCTGAAATTAATAAATGGTAGAAAAGCAAATGCTAAGGTCCCTAGCACTTCAAAGCTGAGGTGACCTTTAGGAGATTTTTATTTTTCTCCTTCTCTGCATAGAAAAAACTACATATAGTGTGAATAGCGACCTGAGTGTCAAGAAACCTAACAGATAAAGTTAATAAAAGACAGCACAATATTCCAATTACTTAGCTAGAACAGCAGCAAACATCAAGGATTCAATCATGGGCATAAAAAGTTTGCACTATTAACTATTCCAAAGGAGCCCTAAGGCTGTTTAACCCTGCATGGAAGAGCTTCATGCAGAGCCACAGAATTAGCACTGAGCATAAAACTTACCTATGCAACAGGGGATGTAACATGGAATTGGTTATTTCACTTCTGACTGAGCCTTCTGGGGAGGAGGCAGCTCAGGGAGTGAGACACACAAGACTACTGGAGTTTTCCTACAAGTTTCTAACAACTGACAACTAAAGCAGATGGATCTCCAAAGGCAGAGCAGTCTCAAGGGTCTTGAGCAACAGAACTTTTGCCTACCTGGACTATAAAGCAGGATTTCTTCATTCCCTAGTGCCACAGACCAGCACTAGGTGTGATAGTTATGGAACTACTGAAACAATGACTAACCTGAGGGCTGATCTTTTACCACACCATTCTTGCTCCTTTCTTCCCAGTCCATAACTTCTTTGTATATTAATTCTTATGAGAGAAGGGTGGGAGGAAATAGAGAAGAAACAGAAAAAACACTGTAAGATCACAGAGGATTTACATGCAATTTAAATATGTATCAAGGCACAAGGTTAAGGGTCAGTCTAGAAGTACAACAGTCTGGGTATTTATTTTCCCTCTTTTTTTTTTTTAAAGGACTATCACAATGGTAACAGAATTCTACAGATTTTCTCAGGCATTGCCAAAATCAACACATATGAATAAAGTAGCTGTCCATTTAAAAACAACAAACACCCCATCCCAAAACTTTATGTATACTACAATGCACTAATCTCAACAGTAAAATGAAAAAAAAATTAGATTTTACAGAAAACCCCATGGAAATTTTACTTTGATAACAAAACCAAACACAAGCATCTTTATTCTTGAAAAACAATCTCCATGGGTGTGTTGAGGAAAGTCTGGAGATTCTGAGGTTAAACAGCTAAAATATTGCCTGAAAACCCTCATTTACTAATCAAGGACAATTCAGGACACAAGCACCTGAACCACAACAAAATCAGAGCTGTAACTTAAATCACAGAAGCTTTTGTGTGTTCCCATAGTCTGAATGTAACTAAGAGTAACAATATTTAAATAGATTAAGACCTCTTTAATTCTGAGTAACAAGGTTCACAAATGGATTCAATTAGATTTAGCTGATCCATTTTAGTTCTCCACCTCACAGTAATCAAAGATAATTTGAAGTGTACCTACCTGTGCAGGCAAGTCCTAAAGATAATATATGTATATATAAGCCAGAATCAATACCTGAAATTTATAAAGCTGTTCTAAAAAGGCAAACAGCTTAAGTAGCCAAATATGTCTATCACCCTTGATCCTGTCATGGCAGATGTTTTAAACCTGAGCTGCCTCACTATTTAATCTTTTTGACTAAAACTTTGAGGTGGAATTGATGTCAGTATCACAGTACTGTTTATTCTTTTCCTTAAGTCAACAGTTTAATCTATTTGGTCAATAAATAAGCAATGAGAGAAAAAACACACACACCAAAGAACTCTTCTGCTATTTAAGACCTCTAGAACAAATGAACTAGTAAATATTGTCAAGAGATATGGCTTAAATAATGCACACAGAGAAGAGGCGTGTTTCTTTTTCAGAGAATTCTCTATCAAGAAAAAAACTCTTTAGATTACAAGTACCTAAGAATAACCAAAAAGGGACGGAAAAAAATTTGGATTTGGATGAGGGGATTGAGTGCACCATCAGCAAGTTTGCAGATGACACAAATCTGGGGGGGAGTGGGGGGGAGTGTGGATCTGCTGGAAGGCAGGAGGGCTCTGCAAAGGGACCTGGCTAGGCTGGAGAGATGGGCTGATTCCAACGGGATGAGGTTTAACAAGGCCAAGTGCTGGTCCTGCACTTTGGCCATAACAATCCCATGCAGCTCCAGGCTGGGACAGAGTGGCTGGAGAGCACCAGGCAGAAAGGGAGTCTGGATAGATATATAGATAGATATCTATCTGGATAGATAGAAAGCGGAGCAGGAGCCAGCAGTGTGCTCAGGTGGCCAAGAAGAGACA
Organism: Acanthisitta chloris; assembly: GCF_000695815.1. NCBI lineage: Eukaryota > Metazoa > Chordata > Aves > Passeriformes > Acanthisittidae > Acanthisitta > Acanthisitta chloris. The sequence continues at coordinate 18,123 of NW_008685132.1, read as the reverse complement.
AGGGAGAGTAGTCAGGCATTGGAATGTGCTGCCCAGGGAGGTGGTGGATTCACCATCCCTGGAGGTTTTCAAGCTGAGACTGGATATGGCACTTAGTGCCATGGTCTAGTAACCACAATAGGGTTGGACTCAATGATCTTGGAGGTCTTTTCCAACCCAGCTGATTCTATGAAAAGCAAACTGCAGCATTTTGTTGAACAAACTTCAGAATGTTACATGTACATATGAACAAACACACACCTATGTATGTATTCACTCCACACAGAACACACTTCCATTACTGATTTCTTTTCCTGTTGCCACAGGCAGTACTGGAATAGTGGGTTCCAGTCAGTTACACAATCCAGCACACGTGTACTGTGAGCCACACATTAACACCACGAGATAGGGCAATAGATGGAATCTGACATGCTCACTTCTTACCTTTCCATTCTTCAATTGCATGTTCTCTTTCTTCCAATTGTGCATCATAAATTTGAGGTGGAGGCTACAAAGAAAAGAAAAGCAAAGTCTATAGTGTGTCTACTACATCAGGTGAACATACCCAATCATAACTAAAATAAAAAAAATCTAAACATGACAACCTTTTTAGCATTTTGTTACCTTTATTATTGGCAGTTTATTCCCTATACCAAAGACACATTCATTTTTCAATTCCAGAATTTGCTTTTAAGTCCTGCCTCCCACTAACAGGACGTTCAGAAGTAAAATGAAACACATTATAAGGCTTTACTGAGCCTTAGAGCAAGTCCCATTTTCAAAAAGACCTAGATTGCCACCAAACAGGCAACTCTATCTGTAAAGTAAAAGGAACTATCAACAACCACTTTCAAAACTACATCAACTCCCCACCAGCAGCTGTTCTTCAGGTGACTTTGCCCCTGATGTCAATCTGAAGGCTTTATGTGTGACTTCTGCTAGCCAATGAATGAGTTCAAAGCATGCTCTTGACTAAAATGAAAGGTATTTTTTTCATGTTATTAAACTGGTATCTTAAAAATTTATTTTAATTGCAAACTTACAGCTTCTGCTTCAGCTGGATCATACCAGACAGTAATATAAGGATGACGTAAGGCTTCATCTACAGAAATTCTCTTGTCTGGATCTACTACAAGCATTTTTGACAATAAATCTCTAGCTTGGCTGGCTAGAAAGTAAAGGTGAAAAGAACATACATGTAAAAGAGCTGTAGAGTTTAATGTCTGACACAGGAAATGAACACTGGGAATACAGGACATGCACTTAAAGAGTGAAATCACTTCTGTTCTAAAGAATATAATAAGGTGGGCTGGGTTTTCTTTTCATTTTCTCAGTAATTATCCAAAGTCAAAATATAGCCAAAAGGAGCAATATGCACACAATAACCAGAAAAAGATAATTAGCAATAACCTCCATAACAAGTATTACTTTCAGAGAGCAGTAAGTGATAGACATTATTCAGTGGACTCAAATTAAGAGAATTAAAGAGAATCCTGGGGACAGGGAAATAGTCTGTGTTTAATACCTGCTACCAACATTCCAGGACTTGTCATAAATTAAAGAAACCAAGGGTATGTGCAGTTTCTAATGCTGACACCTAGTGCAATAAACATTTTATATTAGGTTTTTAAATTAAGTGCACTGCAGACATTTTAAATTAACATCAGAAAAAAATGAGAGAGAAAAAAACTCGCCTTACTTTTTAACTTGTCACGATCGGACTCTGATGGAAATATCCAGTCTGGGAACAGCTCTTCAAATTTAATACCAGGATATTTTGGCCTGTTTTCTACGTAATTCCTCACTGTAGGCTGCAGTTTCTTCATGAATTCTGCTGATGGTGTTCCTAATTGTTCAATAACTTTATTCCACTGATCAATATCTGCAGCATATCTTTAGGAAAATCAGCTGAAGAATTTGAAGTCTGCACTATACAAAAATATCACTTACAAAATCTGAGAAGTTAATGAAAACTTGAAGAGGACACAAATAGGAACTCCATTCTAGCATCAGCAGTATTCTGAGCTGCCATGCAAAAAGCTAGACTGACACAAAAATAAGATTCAGGTTTTGCAATCTGAAGGACAGGCTGGAAGTGCAGCACAATGCATTATGCTTAGGTATCTTTTCTCAATTACTGGTTAGTATTGAAAGCAAAACTTATTTGAAGTCCAAAAGAAGCTTTATTTGACAATTCTATCCATAGCAAAACAATCCTAAGGACAGAAAAGAAAGGCTACCCCAGAATCTTCTGAAATGCAACACACCTTGATTGTTGAAGATTCTTAGGCAAAAATACACCAAAAACCCTAAAGCACAAATACATCCCATCCAAAGTAAGGAACTTTGTGCCTGTCTCCTAGAGAAATTAAGCTTTGGGTTGTAGCATTTTGGGGCAGTTTAGCTGGATGGTTGGAAGCTTTTTTTTTTCTGAAGCTGGCTTTTTTTCCAACTTCAGAAAAGGTTCAGAGGAGTTCTGAACAGCAAATTCAGATTCCAGTAGGTTTTCAGCAAGTTCTTTTGTTTAAGTCTATCAACCATGGTAACACTCACAGATTACTCTGTTCTTAAATTCAAAATTTAAGTATTTTCTAGGAATAGTATTTACAAGCTGCAAGTTGAAACTGTGCCTGATGTTTCTTCTGGACTGTCCCTTTCCCTCATCCAAGTGGAGGAAATTCCCCCTGACACGGTGACACTTGTTAGAGCAATACCAGAGCCTGCTCTGAACCAGCCTGGTTGGGGGAACAAAGCTCATTCATCACACTGAGAAGACACTGCATTAACATTCCTGATATTCAAGTCTACTCAGATTTATCCTTTACAGTTTTTCCTGATAAAAAGAATGTGCAATTCCAGCAGAGTCTCCCCATCAACCTTGAAAACATTCATAGCTAAATTCATAATGCAGCACTTCAACCTATCCATTCTCATAGACAGGTTGTGGAATGAAACAACAAATATGCTGCACTTTGAATTAAGATGTATTTAAAAAACACTGAGGTGTTTTTATTTCAGTTTATTTCAGTTAGTGTGCCAAGAATACAACTAGAAATACATGTATAGTCACTGCCTCATGCTAACACTTTAGACTTCTGATACAAAGATTGAAAATTATATTTGCTTATTGAATACATTCCAATGGAAAACATGTATTAAAATGAAAATTAGTAAGTGAATATTGTTAACTCTCATGCTAAAACAAAGCACAGACAAAGATAAAATAAACATACATCAGGAAATTTTGTTCCTAGCTGAGAAACTGATCTTAGTGAGATCTCCACCAATCTAGATTCAAGAAGATGCTTTTCCTTTGAGTAACAGCAAGCAGCCTGATTAGTCAGTTAATCAAATTAGAGTCCAGTCTATAGAGCACTGAGCGAGAGGGCAGAAAACATAATGACCTATCCCATTTTAGAGGTAAAAACTGGCAAAAAACCATGTCTCAGTTGGATTGTTTCAAAGTACTTTACAGACAGTGAAAGCTGAAAAATATTTCTCAATATAGGGATGACTTGAAGTAAGACAAACCTCTTATCTGAAACCCAAGTGGGATTTCAGTGCCAAGCAGGCAGAACATGCTCTGTGAGTGACCTTGCAGCCTGCAGACAAAACTGCTCTTCCCATTCTAGTGACTTCAGGGTCAAAAGTAACCAGCAGTTTAGTCCATGCCAAGTATATTTGCCTACATTTTGAGACTCTGAAAGAAGAGAAGTTGAAAACAGAGTCCCTATTACAAGCACAATAAAGCATGATTTTTCCCAACAAAACACAAATACCTCTCAAGTTTTCTTACAAGGAATTAGTTTCCTTCACCATGGGGGCAGGATGAGCATTAAAACCACTCTGGTGCTGCCAGGCTTTTCTGTTATTTCCAATTAGGCATCTACATTGCCTGGTTTTTCCAGAGTTCTCATTTCCAGGCAACAGCAATTGCCAGGAACTCAGGCCTCCACAGCACCAGTCAGGAGCAGGTTCTGTGCATCCATTGCCCTGGCAACACTGAGCATCTCATTCCACCCAGAGCACTGCTGCAAGTATCCCAGCAATCCCCATCCACCATCTGGGAAAACACAAATTACTGAGTGCAAGAGTAGGTTTTCCTGCAGACAGTCAAGGGCACAGCCTTAGGCAGTATGCTGACCTTGGCTCCCTGCAGCTGAAGGGAAGGTGACAGGCTGACTGAAGCAGAGATCACTCACAAGAAGTTTCAAGACAAAGATTTGTCAGTACTTCACATGAAGGAGAACTGAAACTCTTAGAAGCAGCAAAAATCCCTGTAAGCAGGGGAGGAGATTCCTTGAAACATAGACTGGTGGAGCTTCAGTGACCCTGAGAGAATCACAAATGATAACTAGCACATTTAACAAGTATGGACAAAATTTCCTTCATTTCTTAATGACAAAACCAGAATAGCCCATGCTAACAACATGCAGGTGAAAGACACATAACATACATGAAGAATTGTGTTAGGTTGGTCTGAAGGCTTCAAAAGGTAAAATAATAAGTATAGAAAGGAAGAAAGGTGGAAAAAAACCCAAGACTTATTTAACAATTAATCATTTGTACTACTAAATAATGGCATGATCAACTGCTGAAGATTAGTGTCATGAAATTTAGTATTAAAATTGGAAGGCCTCTCCTGTAAGATATGTAGGTACCTGAGAATAGATACTTGGGGTTTTTCTGTGATGGACTCAACTGCTCCTTGCTGATGAGTAAAAAAATTGTATTTGCTTCAAAGTTCTGGAGCACAAGTTGCTTCTCACGACCTACAGCTCTATCTGACAGTGGTGGTTTGATTACATCAGCTGGTTTCTACTTACTGACTGATCAACTTTCAGTGTCTGCACCTATAAAATTACAATTTTATGAGATTACTTATAAAGGACAAAACTGATTTTTCTCCAGTTTTTTTTTAATTGGAACTTGAGAAGGAGTCGAATTTGTTTTAAATTTTGTTTCTAGGGAAGTATTTTGAAATATATCAAAATATTCAAAGAGTATCTTTATTAAATCATTATTTCTGTTCACTTAACACAGTGTAAACACTTGTTGGGAACTTGTGAGGATGTACTGAGATTTCCAATCTCTAAGGCCTAGAAATATATATATATATAGCAAGATTTTGTTTGGTTTTAATACAGTAAGATTTCCTACAATTACTACTGTACAAGAAAGTAGAATTTTGTGAAGACAGGTTGCTCAGAGAAGGCTGGGCCCTGTTTTAATACAGTAAGATTTCCTACAATTACTACTGTACAAGAAAGTAGAATTTTGTGAAGACAGGTTGCTCAGAGAAGTTGTGGCTGCCCCATCCCTGGAAAAGGTTGGATGGGGCCACGAGCAACCTGGTCCAGTGGAAGTTATCTCTGCCCAAGCCAGGGGATTGGACTAATGACCTTTAAGGTCCCTCCCAACCCAAACCATTCTGTGACTCTAGGATTCCACGAAATCTGGGTAAAAAATACTGGAGAGAGACATGGAGGAATAGCAATCTTATAGAAAAAGTAAGACCAAAATAAAATGTTAAAGGAAGTTTTTCCTTTTATATTAAATAATAGCAATAAAAAAAATCTCATGCACTGTGCTTGCCATTAGGACACCTCTACCCAGCAAGCACTAATAAGCAAGAAAAAAATCAGATTGAAACTCAAAAAATAAAAAAATGAGTCTATTGTTTGAACAAATAGTAAGCAAAATCCATGCACAGTCAGATGTAGCTTTGTAGGCTTCTGGTTGTAACACTTATCTACAAAGATCAAGAGGAAAAAAAGCAGTAAGTATATTTTCTATTTTCTAAACCTAACAGTGTCCTTTTTTAAAGCACAAAAGCTGAAACTCTTGATATAAACTCCATGGATTAAACCACTACAAATTACATTAAGTATAGTCTCCTAAGAAAATAAAATGGAAAGCTCGACAATTTGGTTAATGACACTAATTTCAACTAGTACAGTGGATTTCTTAAAACATATTATTGAAAATATTGTTTATGCCTTTATACTTATACAGGTCAACGTAATTGTGTTTCTGTTGGAAGTGGAATGGGATTCAAGGATGACTAGGGAAGGATACGATCAGTGCCTTGGAATATCACACAACCTTTCACCAATTCTCCCATGATGCACCCAACTGACCAGATATCAACTGAAAGTAAAAATGAAATGATCAAATTATGAAGTTTCATGAACAAAAGTGAGGAAAACAAACGAAACCATCTAGCATCTACAATCAAAACACAACAATGTGGAAAACCAAACTGCCAACATGAATTTTCAATCAGATCAACACCAACTGACTGCTTATTATTAGCATTTTGTAAAACATAATCAGCATTTACATTTGTGAAATGACCATGAAGGATACAATCTCTTCCTGGGAACAGGACTTTATGGAGGACCATTTCTGCCATAATGCACCCAACAGACCAGATATCCACTATCAAATGTTAGGTGCAACAAGGACAAAAGATTAAAGAGATTTTTGTTTAAATACTACAGTTATTTATCCATAAGCTCACATTGTATTCCTACAGTCCTGCAGATAATTTCTATCCCAACCAGAATAGTCTCTACCAAAGTTCTGACCCACATCAGCACCTGCTGTACAATAAACTGCCTTGTGCAATAATTAAAGTGTTTTTTTCATTATCAAGGGCCCAGCAAGGTCCTGTGAGTCCCTTGCACTAGAGAGCCAAAATTACATGTATACAAACCCCATGATACCCCAAGCCCTTGTGAGGATGCAAAAAGATGTACTCGCATAAAAATCCAGTGCTAGTAAAAACCAGGAGACAAACCCCCCAATAAGACAAGGACAATTTCCTTGCCAGCAATTCTGTTGGCTGATTGTCCAAGATATTACAGCTGTGTGAGTTTTAATAACAAAACCTCCTTGAAGGCCATGCAGATTGAAGAGAGTACAAGACATGGTTTATGAGAGAGATCTGCAGCAGATTTTAATAATCAGAGATGCAAAAGAGGACACACTGTCAAAAAGGAAGTGCTTCAGAATAAAATCAACATTGATTAAAGGGTTTATTATTTATATATTAATGGTGGGGGGGGTTAATATCAGCTAGCCTAAGTGCATCAACAGTTTTCTGGAGAATAAAGAAGATAATAGGGGAACACATGAAAAGATGTAACAATAGCAGGGGAGAGGGAGCAGCATATGTTAACTGGAGAGGCACAGAGACCATAAAACTACTGTATTCTCCAAAACTTTTGGAGTATAATTTTTGTTATTTCCAATACTATGATTAGAATAATGACAGGGAGAAACCAGCCCTCCCTCCTCCTTTTAATGCTGTTATGCTCCAAGAGAGACACACTTTAGACAGAAGCAACTTACCATTCTCTTTGTATCCCATTCCCAGGATAACCTCTGGTGCTCTGTAATACCGTGTTACTACATATGGAGTCATCATAAAGTTAGTACATGCTGTTCTCGCCAGTCCAAAATCAAGGATTTTTAGGGTACAATCTGATTTTACTACTATGTTGCTGGGTTTCAAATCCTAACAAGAAATTACTTCAGTTAAGGAAGGATTAACATACAGAATAACACAGACCCACCCCCTCCACAGTCAATATAAGCCAAAAATTCACTTTACTAACAACTGCATTTCCTGCTCTGGTTATTTATACTTCTTTAACAATTAATCATTTGTACTACTAAATATTGCACAATCAACTGCTCAAGATCAGTGCCATAAAATCTAGCATTAAAACTGGAAGTCCTGCTCTATGGGAACCCCTTCCCTTCTTCCCTGTTTCCTAACAACTGTGTTCACAAAGAGTATTGTTAATGATCTACTACTACCTACTCTGTGGATGATACCAGCTGAGTGGAGATGCTTGATCCCACATAGCATTTGGTAAAGAAGATAAGACATTCTTTCATGATCCAATTCCATATGAATAACCTGGCACAAATTTGCATCCATCAGCTCCATAACCAAATATCTAAAGCACAAAAAAAGAAAGCAGTAAGAAAACTCAAGTCTTACATTTCAAATGAGGTTTAAGCTTAGGTTAAGTGATGTTTAGTAAGTCAACTACTTTGCTAACTTCAGTATCAAAAAGCTAATGATGAAAAAACCCCATGCATGACTGCAGTTGCAGTATTAAATTATTATCTATTCAAATAGTCTTTCTATTAAAAATTAAGTGTTCAGTAGTCCAGCATGAGATACTAAAATTCCACTAGTTTTATAACAGTAATACAGAGAATAATTCTGACTTTATGCAGCATGAAAAACTAAGACTAAAGTGGATGCAGAGATTGCAATGTAAATGTTCCCTTTCACTGCATTTTAATCTTAAAAAAACCCAAGAAAATTAAGATAAGCAGAGTAAAAACTAAGAATCATAGAATAATTTTCAAGTTAATGTATCATCTGCTTAGCCACTTCAGACACACTCACTGCCCCACTCACAAATCACAACAGCATATTCACTGGAGCCTAGGAATATCCCAGCAATCCAATGGCCATGAATGCCTTCTAGACCAACTGATGCAGCCAAAAATACTGTTGCGCTGATGTGACTGGCATGGCAAGAAAAGGCTCTCAGGTTATCCAGACCAAGTTATTATCCTGAGGTGATCCATGTAGCCACAGGACAGTGCACACAAATCAGATGCATGTGTGAGCAGCACAGATGGCAGATGATGAATAAAAGGTAAATATCCTTTTTTTTTTTTTCATTTCCCACTTCAGCAGTGAGCTACCCTTGATTTTCAAAGCCTGAAGTCTGTAGGACACTGGAAATACACCTCCAGCACTCAGGCCAGTATTTGTCAGAGAAAATGAAACTAAAAATCTAGTACTTACACATCCTGAAATTCTTCTAGTGACTTCTGTGGTGTAAATACATTTAATAAACTAATTATCTATAAAATAAAAGCAAACATTAGAAGAAACCTCCACTTTAATTCACATAAGACTTCACTACTGCAGAATTTACTATTCAAAACCAAGTGCACACTGTTACTATATACAATATGAATGTTACTTGGCTGCACTTAATGCACACATGCTGAAAAACTGCCAGTTCAGAAATAGTTCCAAACTGCAGCATGTGTGCCAAAGGAACCAAGACAGGACAAAATCACTTTGTTTTTTAAAGTTATATGACACCTCCTATCTCCTTCTCAGTGCCTAAAATATATATCCCATTTTTCACCATAAATAATAATCTCTTCTTTTAAATCACATGTTGTGCCAGGAATTCTAACCAAGGCTGTCCAACACCACGTGCACGGAGGTGCCCCACACCATCCCATTAAACTTAGATTATGATGTACTATTTCCAGAACTACTAAAATTACTGCACTGCCATCCTCAATAACCACCTTGCTTTTATTCTGCTACATCTGGGCTTCACCAAAGGCTTACTTAAAAATCAGTCCTGAAAGGCTAATTGACTCCAGGAAGTTAGAGACCTGGACAACTTCAATGACCAGCAGTGTTTCTAGTTCATGTTAGTACCAAACAGAGCAGTCACATAAACCTTATATTCTTGCACTTGAACACTGAAGTACTGACATCAAGGCTTACTTTAGAAGGTTCAGAGATTTTAAAATTCACAAGTGTTGTTCATAGTATTTCACTTTTGTTTGTCAATAAATTGCTAGAACCTGCTCAATCCCTGCAAACACCACCAGTTAAACACTGTATGGAATAAAAATCTTGCCTAAACTCAGATTTAACTACAGTGCAGTTACAAGGGCCAAACCCACAAACCAACCCACTGCCAAACAGGCTTTGCTGCAGTATGACTTAAAAAGGGCAAATGCACTAGAGCAAGGGCAGCTCTATAAAGCTGACACCGAGGGCAAACCTATACCAACAATGCAAAAAAAAACCCTCCTCCCTTGGCATGGCATCCCCCAAAAACTCATCCAAAAACTGAACCATACGTTGAGAACTGCATTACCCACGGCAAATCTTTCCAGTTCTTCACTGTTTTTCTGTTACTCTGGTTACTAACAGCAAGTGAGAGAGCAAATCCTGAGCATTTTTTGACAACTTACAGTAAGGAGGGAGAGAAATACAAAGCCCAACTTACATTTTTGTGATTGACGCACTTTAAAAGAACAAGCTCTCTGTAAGCCCTTTTGGCGTGGGTTTGGTTCTGAAAGGGACGACTCAGCTTCTTCACAGCAACATTTATTCCAAGGACTGTATCAAATGCAGCACTAGAAGTGTTCAAAGACAAGCAACTTAAGTTGAAGTCTGTTTGAGGGAGAGGAGGGGGCAAAAGGGAGGCAGGAGTGAGGAAAGAAAGATTTGAGACAAAGCACATCCTCTAACCTCTTTATACTAACTTCATCTAATTTTAATTCAGAAAACAAACATCCTTGAAAAACTACACATCCTTTATAAATACAAATAGGTTAGCAGAAGCCACTGACATTCATCAGGACTCTTCCTGCTCTCCTTTCTCTCTTTAGATTGAATCTGCTGACTCAAGACTCACATTCAAAATTGCAAGATCTAAAAATATTATAAGCTTACTTGAAATCAAGCAGCATTCCAGTTGCCTAATCTGTATTTTTGGAATATTTTTTTGGACATTTTTGCTGACTGACAATTATTTAGTATTTGCAGTAGAAATTTCTCTCTGCTCAAGGAGAGTCACAACCATGTCTCTGATCCCTTCTGCAGGCATCAAACCTCTCCTGTATGTGGATAGTTTACAAGGATAATAAAATTGTAGTGCCTAGCACAAAATTACATTCTTCACCTGCTTTGGGGGTAGAAAAAAATCCACTGAATTGAGAGATATGGAAAACCTAGATTAAAGGGAGCAAGACAACAGTTTAAAAGTGAACATGACCATTAATTTTATGCTGGTTTTCTGTTGCACTTGTTCTTTCCCTCTGCAATTTGAGGCAAACATGTAAACTTGCTTTAATAGCTATAAGAATCTGTATCTGTATGGGCAAAACAAGACTAAAGAGGGACTATTTTCCATTATTAACACACAGACTATCTGGCAAAATATAAGTGAATTCACAGCACATCCTACTCAGGAGCTCCAGTCTTTAAATAGTTCCAGTTTTAAATAAGGATTCCCACATTACTCTATTTCCATTTAATGTTACTTTCATAGCCTAGGAAAGAATTCTCATTCACATATTTTCCAAGCACATTTAAGCTCTTTGTGAGCTCCTTTCCTATCTCATCAAGATATATACAACACCAGACCTGAAAGGACCATCACACTCTATCACTCTTATAAAAGGTACAACTCCCCTGAGATAACAACAGCACTCAAATTAGATCCAGTTTACCAGCACAAAGTCACTGCTTTCCCTCCTGGAGAAAGCAACACCACCACAAAGCAGAGCTCACCCATGAGATGTTGTGTTTTCTTGGAGGCATGTCCCAAATTTGAGTCAAGCTGCCACTTGCACTAAAGCCTTGCTAGCATTTATTTCAGCTTAGTTCTGTGAAATGCTTAAGTCATTATTCCATGCTACAACTGCTCTCAGATTTAAAGCCTTTATGCCTGTGCAAAAGAAAACACAAAGTAGGAGGAAGGCAACTGGCCTGGAGGCTGGAGAAATTATTTTCCTCCCGAATATGAAAGCACTGATTCACTATTCACTTCATCTAGATGTTATATGTAAATTAATTTTTTATATATTAATGCCCTCAATGTTTAATGCCTTTCATATGTTAATGACTTTCCCCCAAAATTAGCAGCAAATGAGCAACCAACAGAGTCTGCATGAACTAGCTGTCAGGCACAGGTGAGCAGTGGAGAGAGGAGCAATTTTAAGAGAAGTGTCCTTCTGTGACACAACAAATCAGATGTCTGTCAAGGCTCAGTCTGAGCACGTGTGAAGAACTCCACCTGAACCTCTTGTTTTGAAGATCAAAAGAAAAATTTAAAAAAACAACATAGCAGTCTGGTACCTATATAATCCAAGAAGAAATAAAAACAGAATGGTAGAAGAAAAAAAAAATTGGTAAAAATTGTGTGAAGATTTATTTTTTTCCCCCTAGGTAAATTAAGTAAGACAGAAAATAACCTCTATGACCACTGTTCTAAATAACACAATTTGACATCAATAAACCAAAAAAAAAAAAAATAATCATGGACGTAATGGGTGTTAACTTCCTTTCTCCATCCCTTCTCATTTCAACTAAAAACTTTTTCATCATGGCAATTGTTTCAGGTACAGATTTTCAAAGAGCAGATTTGATAGTCTACCCAATAATCACCTTGGCTACTAACAGTATGCCTACAAATTATTTCATAATGGAGTTTCATAATATAATTTGATAATTATTTAAGCACGTATATTTAAAACTACTTATTTTCCTACATTTTACTATCAAAGATAAAACTACACAGAATGGAAACCAATGGAGCTTCCCATTAACATTTTGAGGAAGAAAAGCAGATTTAGACCTCTCCTAGCTGAAATGACATGTGGCATTAAAAATTTCTCATAAATGAAATGAAATCCAGACACAGAACTCCAGAAACACTTTTCCTATATTTTATGTTAAACACTGGATGATAAAAAAACCATCACATCTGCGTGCCACAATAATGACTTGACAATTTTTCCAGCCAAGCATGGCAGGATAATACTCATCTTACACTGAGTTTTTTACTTTTTATATCCTAGTATTTTGTATCTTTCCCTTGGGTACTACAAGAGATTTTCGGAGAAATGAAGATTTTGCACCTTCTTCAACTTCAGGTATTTCACAGGGAAATGAAAATTTATGCCATGTTTCACTCTGTGGTTCCATAAATCAAGTAGTCTCAAAACAAGACAATAAACCAAATCATTCCTTCTTTCTCCCAAAATGTTGACCATAATGGTACCTGAACTTCATTTTGAACCAGATGGTTGAAGCCATCCAGTTTAGAATGTACTGCTCTAGAGAAAGGAGAGATGCTTACAGCCACCCTGAATTCCTGCATGCCATCAAAACCCAGCAGAATTCAGAGAGCATTTATACCTGGTAAATGTCAGCACTATACTAAATCTTACCTAAACACTAATGACTAAGATCCAGGATGTCTATGCTCTCATCACTCAACCCACAGATTAAGAGTGAAATACACTGTTCTCATTTTGCTCATTTTTCACCTATTAAGAGGGCAATAGGGGAATCTTAAAAATGTAAAAATAAAGACATGCTCTCAGAAAAATGCACTCTTCTCCTACATGATAACTCACTGTGGTTATGAAAAGGCCAAAACATGGGCAGGTGCTGCACAAGGACTTGTTCACAATACATGAGTCATCACACTTATTCTGCAGATTCTACAGATGAAGACAAACTGCAGGCTGGAGTTAAAGCACGAACAGCTCACCATGAGTTGTGATTAAGTTTAATATCAGAGAGTTCCTAAGTACATCTGTTTGCTCCCCTGGGTATGGAATTAAAAAAAGCATCAATAAACATTTCTGTCGTTACCAACTTAAGTTTTGCCCAACAAAATAAGGGCTGGCACAAAGTGTGTAGAATGGATTGCTGCAGTCTGAAAAACATTTGAAAGTGTTTACCTTTAGCTGGCCCAGAGGTGTGGTGCCATACAAGAGACTAAGGTTCAGGATCAGCCTAACGACTCTCAGGTCCTGGACACAAAGCTGGGGTGGAAGAGCTGGCCAGCCCAACCCCTCACTCAGCATCCCTTCCTGGTTAATCCATGGAGTGACAATGACACTGATTTGCCTCATCCTGCCAGTTAATGGCAAGGCACTGCATTGATGGCTCCTAGAAATGGACAGGAGTGATTGGGAATAAAAGAGGGGGAAGAGAGGGGCCATGATGAAGAAAGGAGTAAAACCCAGAATCTCTCACCATTACACTGTCACACCTCACACTGCAAAATCATAAGTACAAGGGGAATGTGAGAACTAGGAACAGAAATAAAGTGGTTAATGAGAAAGAAAGAAATTTGTTGAGTATTTTATTTTATGCAGTTATCCAAATATGAATTTTCCCTAAAGACAAAACAAAAAATAGCTTTGCACATGAACTAGAGCAAGCAATTGGCTCAGAATTTATTTAGTCCATAACCCTGTAGCAAGAGAATTTATCAGCAGCATTGTACATTCTGGTACCTCTATCAGGAATATATGCAAATTTTGGTTTATATTTATAGCATTTATTTATTTAAGTGAAGTGTTTATTACTCACCAAACAATGCCCTGTGCCCCTGATCCTATGGGCTTCAATTGCTGGTAACGTTTTAGCACAGTGAATGTTGAATCTGCAACTTGAACACTGTAAAACTGACTATCACATTTACTGTCAGTCATGGTGTAGTGTCATGTAGTTTTCTCTCTCAAGGATCTGGTAAAGTTTCCAAGATCTTAAAGAAAAAGAAAGAAAATAAAAGTTCAATCTCTCACAAATCTCAGCCAGAAGACACGGAAAATATATTATACATATTTTAATACATATGAATTTTTCAACAGCACACCATTACACATTCTTTCAGTTTTATGTTACCACTGCTAATAAAAAATACTTGCAGACAGACAGCAATTATAGCCTTCACAGCTTTGAGGAAATGCATGCTCCTACTCCAATCCCTAAAACAAAAGGCAGCTAAGCAAACAAACATACAAGCATACAAAACCACCCAAATCCAGTAACTCCTTGAATACATTTCCATAATTTAGAATTATTACTATGTGCTAGGACTACATTAATTTCTGTATTACAGAAAAAAAAAGTCAAAAATTATGTTTTTCAAACCCTGGTAACACAGACAAAAGTGACAGCAGAGCTCCATGGACAGAAGGAAACAGGAGTTAATAAAAGACTTGATTAAAACTGAAACAGCTTTGAAGCAAAACTGCCCCCAAATGCCCATGGTTGCTGCAGCTTCTTCAAGATCCCCTTCTCCCTAGTTCAGGAGGAAATTTCAAGGAGGGCTCTGCCTCCTCATCTCTGCCAGGCAACCCTTCCCTGATGCACACCTATCCCGACACATTCTCCTTCCCATCTCATACACTCCATGCTATGAGTTTGTGTCCTTATAGTACTACAGGACTAGAGTTTTGTGCTATAGTTTGAAAGAGACTTCCATGCCACAATAGAGAATAAGTTATATCCATCTGTCAAGAATGAATTAGAGGCAAGTAATTACATCAGAGAGCACAGTAATGGACTAAACCTCTTTAGCTCTGAAGTGCCACAGTAATGAGAGCACAGACCGCCAGTTTTCCTGGGCTTCCATCCCTCTTCCAAACCTTACAAGAAAATTACCTCAGTAATTACTGAAGAGGTCTCTAACAAATTCTCCCATTTTTAATTTCACATTCGCTATGACAGATAGTGTCATTACAGCCCAGAGTGAATTGAACAGGCAAATGTTCCCTGAAACAGGAACTGAAAGCAGCTCCCCTGCCCCGGCACAGCTTTCCTCCCCACCAGCCTGGGCTCCAGCTAGAGCAGATCCTCTCTCTCTTCACTGGTCCCACAGAGTATTTGTGAGCCAATGCAAAACAGAAAAGCCTCAAGAGCAACCCAGACACCCACCCTAGAAGGGCACAACGCCACACAAATTATTTCTGGTTGCTTCAAAAATTAGAATTGGGACCTGTCTCCTCCTCAGTGCACGTAGGAGGGAGCAGCATCTTTTGCATAGTTTAAGCCAGTAGATGAACTCCAAGGAAGCTGCAATAAAACAGGTGGAAGACCTACAAGTCCTAACAAAGACTGGGTTTAAACTGAACTGTAATACTCTAAAGAGAGTCTCAAGAAATGCCTGGAGTCCCCTTTACCTTCTAATTTCTCAAAATCTAAGGAGCATTTTGAGCAGCAGATATTCAACTGGGTCATCTCCAGCAGCAATTTAGACAGTCAGTTTACTTGATATTTCCTCTTAGCAGCTTAAGGAAAAAAAAGCAGAGGAGAAAGGATCAGCAAAGGGAAAATGTGAGCTACCAACTTTCTGCCCCTGTCACAGCAGCAGTAGGAGAAGGAGGAAGAGAAACACATCTCCTACACAATAGTACTGGGGCAGTCAGATGCAGTTCCACAATCAGCTCACTCCAACATGAGACCAAAGTGAAGCCTTAAGAGGTGCTCTTAGCTTTTCCTGCTACATCTCAAGAAAAAAAACACTCTTTTTTCCAACCCTTTTTATTACTCCAAAGCTGTGGACTCTGGGGCACCAGATTTTTTGATAATCACTCCTTGAGCAGCCACGGCATCTTCAGTGAATTTTCATCACTGGAAGAAAGGTACTGCTGGAAGGTCAAGATCTCCTCTCTGAAAGGACTTACAGACAAAAGCAAAAAAGCACAGATTTTGCACAAGCTGGATGTCAAACTACAGGTTATCAACCTGTACACAAGTACTGCACACACAACCTGTACACAAGAACTATGTTGTGCCTCTTCAGGGGTTAATTAAACATTTTTCTATAACAGATAGCAATAGAGAAAGATTAAATTATCCTGAACCAGAGAAATACTCCCTTTAAGGATCCTTGTCTGCATAAAGCCACCTTTTAAAAAATCACATGGAGATCAGGAAAAGCTCTTTAGACAAGACCCAAAGAGGGAATGAGGCATCAGAACACACAAGTTTTATGCATTCTGACATCCTTTGCAATTCACTATGCTAAAGACCTCTCCATAAAATGACTCCTAATTTTTACTTGGGCTGCAAGTTGCTTGGATGGATCAGGACATATATTATTTCAGACATATACATTAGTGTAGCTTGAGGTGCCAGGGGATTGCAGTTGTTCATAGGACTTCAGACAATCCACTCTGGGGGAAAGAGCCCTCAAACAAAAAGACTTCCCACTGCTCAAGTAAAAAGTAAATCTGTCAAATTTAAGTTTCATAATCCTGAGCTGTTACTCTCCTACCTGATTCATCCCTGCAGCTTCTTCTATACAGGAATTTTTTGGAAGTAGACATTATTTCCACTTCTGAAATATAAATTTTTCTCTATTCCTTATTACTTGCAGCTGCACCAAACAGAACCAGCAGCACATGTAAATGTCACAGGATGGTCAAACACACTTGTACTTAGTGATAACAGCATGTTACTGAATCACCAGTGCTTCAAGATGCTTTTCTATTTTAGAACACGCACAAGATGGATATAAATTGAGTGGTTTGTGGGGCTTTTTTACTGAAACTATAATCTGAAGCTTGTACAACTGGAGAAAATTAAGAACCATAAAGCTGACTGAGCACATCCCATGCAGAAAACTTACAGGGGCAGTTTTCAACCTGTAGGTCATGAAAGAGAACTAGAAAGTAACCAACACACCAAACCTGCCTTCTGTAGGCTTATATGGAATTCCACTGAGATATCTTTAGAAGCTGAAAGCAACTGCACTATAGAAAACATCCTGTATTAAAACAGTCACTTCCCTAAAACATACTCAGTAAAATGGCAACTTACTATTAACCAGATCTGTACTCTGGATATCTTCAGGTCATAAGCTTATGAAACAAACAGGTTGGGAACACATTCCCAGCGTTGTTTTGGTTACAGAAATGTTATTACTGACAATGAAACACGAGAATGTCATGAAACTTGGCTTGATTTTTAGGACTCAAGCTAAAATTCTACTGCTGACAGAATGGGCAATGAGTATATATGCATCTATATTTATGAAAATATATGGGAATTCAGTGGAGAAAACCTCCCCCTATTCTCTTATTCACCCTTGCAAATGCACTTCAAATCCATGTGTGCCCTTTTAAGGACTATCATCCCATAGCATTGAGGTTGATCTTTACAGCAACATATACCTCAACAGGTAAAAGTCTAACTACAAAATCACAGCGAGTTATCTCCTACCCCTCTACTCACAATCCCTAAACAGTCCCTTACAAAACTGAAGTGTAACAAAGCCGTGGCTGAGCAACGCCAATGGGTTACAGCAGGGTTTAGAGGTACTCTGTAGCTGTCAGCTCTGGGAAAAGTCAACCTTCTTCTTCAAGGAACCTAAATTACTACTGACCGGAGATTTTACCACTACAGCACCATTCAGCTGTTACCGCACACCGCGACAAACACTGCATGGAACTCATCACTCTGCCAGGGCAAACCGGTGGAAAGAGAAACAAACTTGAAACCTGCCGCAACCAATTCTACCGTTTATATAAGAACCACGGGACGGA
>NW_008685131.1:0-215 GCF_000695815.1 Acanthisitta chloris | reverse complement strand
TAAATTCATAACAAAGCTCTACACTAGCTACTGAGAAAATTAACCCCATCCTGGCTAAAACCAGGACAAAAGGAAGCCAGAAAATATTTGCCTTTGAATGGGAGAATCCCAGAACAGGAAGAAAGATCTAGCTTACCTGGACCGTGTTACCTCAAGGGTTCAAAAAGAGCCCCACCATTTTTGGGAAACAATTGGCTAAAGAATTAGAGCAATGG